>NC_056739.1:958681833-958981833 GCF_019279795.1 Protopterus annectens
ATGGGTCTAAACTTCAATGGGTTCAATCTTTTGTGCACCTTAGGGATCCCAAAAATGACCGGGATCCTGGGTTTTGAAACATGTAAATAATTGTGTAACTTCTCATTGATAAAACCCTGCATCAAATGATCATTTAACATATAGTAAATCTTGGAATATGCTATATTAAGTTCGTTTCTGGAAACTAATTCATAGGTGACTTCATCCTGTAGCATGTTGTAAATATGCGTTTCATACGCCCAGTTATACATTAAGACCACACCCCCGCCCTTGTCCGGTTTCATTACTCTTATGCCTTCCTCTTTAAATGAGTTAATTAATTGCTGTAAATAAAAATCAAAATTATTGGATGGTGAGTTTGAACCTAGTAGGTGTTTCTTCCTTAAATCTGTCTCCACTAGTTCCGCAAAGATTTTTAAACTGGGATGAGTGGGAGGGTTGAAGGTGCTACTCCTTGTGTTTATGTGGTTAGCAGCAGTTTGCCCTTTAAAAAATAAGGCAAGATTTAATTTCCTAATGAATAATTTAAATTCTATCAGTGTTTTAGATAGATCCATAGAATGCAGGGGCACAAATTGAAAGCCTCTGGTAAACAATTCAAAAAATTCAGATGTAATTGTGGTGTCTGTAAAATTGTATATTGTAAGACTATCTTTTGTGAACACCTGGTACTTGTCTCTAGACGAGTCTTCATTATTACTATCCACCAAGCAAATTCCATTATCATTAATTACCTGCGTGTCCTGTTCCAACTCTGTTGGTAAAAAGCTGTGTTCCTCCCCCTGGTCTGCCCTGGGGAAATTGAAAAACCTGATGCTTATTGCCCTTCTGTGCCAAACGCTTTATCCTCCTAGGCAGCTCCACTAATGGTGTATTAGTACTATCTGTATTTTCAGCAATGTCAGTCCTTTCCTCATCATTAATAGTGTTACGTTTAAATTTTCCTGGTAAGGGATAAGCCCTTCCTTCTCTATATTCAATCAGGTCGCATTCTAACTTCCTTATTTTGCAATCCATAATTTTAACACAATGCTGATCTATTTCATTGAAAACATTATCATAACATTTTTTGATACTCAAAAAATTCTTATTCTTAACAATGTTGTCATTTAAAACTGTCAGTTCATTTAACAAACTATTAGCTTTAATTTCATAGTCCTGGATCATAAGGTTCAACATTTCCAAACCCGTTCTATCAAATAACTCCACCAGTTTCGTATATAAGGTGGAGCCATACACTGCGTTGTTTGGGAACTTGTAACAACGTAAACCTTTAGGGATGCGTTGTACTCGAACGCATTCCCTTAAGTAATCTATCTCAAGTTGCGTATTTTTGTAAGCATATAATTTGTCATTTAATTTTTCAAAGTCAAGCTCCATACAGTTGATGTGTTTCTGAGCATTTAAAACAGTACCTTGCTTAAATGAAAATTGCTGCTCAGTCCAAGCATGGAAATTGAAATCCTTACGCTGAGAACCATGTGCATTGCTCCAACTCGGCTGAGTGATGTTCTGCTGTTCCTGGAGATCGGTTCCGACCAATAGAATCTCGTCAGGAGGTGTCGCTCTTGCTACGCCATTCGGCTCCTTAGGATGCGGTGATATGTGTCTTCTATCCAGACCCTGTTGCTGGTTGCCAGGTAACGAGGAATTACAACTGCTGTTATGTAGAGTTAACAGTTTGTTCATTTGGGTTAAAAGCGTTAATACCTGGTTGAATTCACCACGTGTAACTGGAGCATCGTCTAATTCATTGCAAAGTAAAATCGGAGTATCCAAAAAGTCAATCTGTTCCAAGTCTTCCGCCATGGTAATACACAACAAGACCAAATGTCCACGCTAACACAAAAACCAAAGAAAATGAAACTCCACGGATGAAGAAACTTGGTCCAGAAAGTTGCAAATGCGTATCAAACATGAATAAATAATAGCAGAATAGTTTGAAAAATTTCCGATAACTTTTAATGCGTAAAATAAAAGTAGAGAAACAAATTCATCAAGCGCTTTCGCCTGGTTCCTACCAGGCTTTATCAAGATGCTAAACAATCAAAAACAGAGTTGTTTTATACCATTTGGAATTGACCATGTGATCACTTAATTTGCAGTTTTAATTATAGCAATCAAAGATTTAAAAGGCCAATGCCCTCCATAACACCAATATTACTGTCAGGCTTATTAGTTTAAAATCCGATTAAAAGGTTGAATAAATTGTGTGTAAAAATACAATAAAAATGTGTTTATATGAAAATAGATGTTATGTACAAAAATATATATGTATATGTATTTGCGTGTTACATAAATCACATGCCATAAATAAAGTTTGTAAAAATTGCAATACCATGTTAAAATATGTGTGAGTGTATACATAAACATTTCTCCATATTTTATTATAAAAAATTCTAATAATGTTAAACGATTGAATATTGATACAATAAAATACAATAAAAGTAAAAAAATGAAAAAATAAAAATTCTCAATCTAATAAAAATGCATTAGTAGAAGCCCAGAGGGTAATAAATATTTAACTCATAGTTTCTCTCTATTTAGTTTTAAAACACTGGCTATACTAATAACTTTCTGGACCAAGTTTCTTCATCCGTGGAGTTTCATTTTCTTTGGTTTTTGTGTTAGCGTGGACATTTGGTCCTATTTTATTATCATCGATCAATGGTATTTTATTTTCCAATAATTAGACAGTAATAGATGCTCTTGATATTTGATGTCTTTTATCAATTTGTATGAATATGTTATAAATTTGCTACTTCGTAGAAGGGCTTGATTTAGTGAGATGCATTTCATCAAATCATCTTTATTAATAGTTATATTTTGAAAGTAGCTTGTACAGATTTCCTTAATCTGCCTCAAGATCAGTAGATATGATTTAGGAAGGCTCAGTTGATGTCTTAGTTCATGGGCGGAGGAGTTTAAATATGGATAAATATCTTGTAATGTTAAGTTAATTATGAGTGGGAATTTTTTCAGGTCTGTTAGCTGATTATTAATTTTCAAGTTGGGATTTTTGTGGAGGGGTTGTAGGGTCATCATGTGTTGGAGGAGATTTACTGATCTGAAAAGATTTTGCGTTAATGTTATATAGTTTCTAATGGGTTCCATTAGATTATATGTTTTATAGATGTCTCTGTTTAAAAAGGGTAGTGCTTTGGGATTTATATTCAGGTGTTCAATGTGTTTAAAACATAGTTTTAACCAGTGTGGGGACCAGTTGTTACTTTGTGTGTCATAATTTGTAATTTTTAGCGTTCTGTTGGCATTTATGATTAGGTAGTAATTTTCAAAGTTAGGTAGGTCTAAACCACCTTTGTTTTTCGGGGTCATCAGTTTATCATATGATATTCTACTTTTTTTTGGTTCCCATATAAATTTAGCAAGTTCAGTTTGCATTTGTTTAAAAAAATTTTTGGGTATTACCAACTGTGAAGACATAAAAATGTATAGTAGTCTGGGCAAGATATTCATTTTAGTGATCGAAACTTTTGCTAGTTGTGGTAATTTCAGATTTCCCCATCTCTTTAGGTCACATAAAATGTGTTCCCAATTTTGTTTAATATTATTAAGATAAAAGTTTTTATTATCTGTAGAAAATGTAATTCCTAAATATTTGATCTTTTCCTCAGATTTTAGTTGGCCTATCAATGGTAAGAGTGAGAAAGGTTTTGGAGTTCTTAAAGAAAAGATGTTGTTTTTTTTAAGGTTTATTTTATAGTTTGATATTACTGCAAAATCTTCAATAGCAGATAGTATTTTTTTGGTGTCTGAGATTGGTGTTGTATAGTATATGTTAAGGTCATCGGCAAAGGCTGACATAGTTATTCTTGTGCCATAAATTACTGGGGAATTATGATATATATTTTGCTTGATGTTTAAGAATAGGGGTTCTAGATATAGGTTAAATAGTAGAGGAGATAGAGGACATCCTTGTCGGGTTCCATTTCTGATTTGGATTCTGTTAGACCACCTTTTATTTATATATAATGTTGTATATGGGTTTTTGTATAGTGTTTTTAACGTTAGGATAAATTCTTGGGGTATATTAAAGTAGGGTAAGATCTGAAATAAAAAAATTATGTTGACTCTATCGAAGGCCTTCTGGGCATCTATAATGAGCGCATATATGTTTAGATTATTTTGATTAGCATATGATATTAATGTGTGTAGTGTTAAAGTATTATCATTGGGTTGTCTAGATGTTAGGAAGCCAGCTTGTTCATTAGATATAATTATATTAGATATTTTCTTCAGTCTATTGGCCAAAATAGATGTCAGAATTTTTGTATCAATGTTTAGGAGTGATATAGGTCTATAGTTATCTGGGTTCTGAAGATCCGTCTTTTCTTTGGGTATGAAAATTGTTTTGGATGCATTAAAATGAACATCATTCATTTTATTGTTTATTATGTAATTTAATATGTGCGATAGAATTTGTGCGGTCATATTGCAGAACGTTTTGTAAAATTCCGCGGTAAGACCATCTGGGCCAGGGGATTTGTGTGGTTTCAGTTTTTTAATTGTTGATATTATTTCTTCAGTGGATATTGGTTTTATTAGATCTTTCTGTAATTTCTCATCAATTTTCGGAAAGTTAAGTTTTTGTAGGAATTCACTATTATTTTCATTTAAGAGTGAGTTTTTTTGTTCTCCATAAATTTGTGAGTATATCAATTCAAAAACTTTGATAATATCTTCAGTTTTCATGAAGATTTTATTCTTAAAGGATATTTCAGGAATATGAGAGGGTGACCTCGACTGATTAATGATTCTTGCTAGTGCCCGAGATGGCGTTTGTATATGATTGGCATATTTTGCAAGTATTTTAGTTTCATGGAATGATAAATTGTTATTTTGAGTCAGGAATAGGTCTTTCTGGCATTTCAGTAGTTCTGTTTCAGTTTGCGTGTTGTGGTTTTTCATTAAATCCTGTTCTACTGATTTGATTTTATCCTCTAGTAGCTGTTCCTCTCTAATTTGAATTTTTTTATAGTACACAGATTTTTGAAGAAAGATGCCTCTTATTTGGGCTTTAGATGCCGCCCATTCAATATCAGGGGGTATTGCTGTTTTACTACCTTAACTAGTGAGGATTTAAGTATATCCTGGATTTCTTGAACAATTTCTTTTTTATTTAAAAGGTTGGGGTTTAAGGACCAGTTGTATCCCCAGTAAGGTGTGTTATTTCTGTTATCTTTACTGATGTTTAGGGTAATTTTAGAGTGGTCAGATAAATAGCGGGGATGTATAGATACTATGGGGTCAAGATATATTAGCGCTTCTGAAATTATAAAGAAGTCAATTCTTGACCACATTTTATGACACTTGGAGTAAAATGTAAAGATGTTTGCGGAATTTGTTTTATTACCATGTTTAAAGGGATCGTATAATTTAAAGTCATATTTAAGTTCACTTAATGCTAAGGTTGGTTGGTTATTGGATGATCTTTGTGGGCTTGATTTATCCTGTTTCGGGTTTTCGTAGGCGTTGCAATCCCTCCCTATGATTATGTAGTGGTTGTTATATTGATTTAAGATAGGATATAGTGAAGCAAAGAAGGAATGTTGATTGTTGCATGGTGCATATATATTGAGAATTATAATAGGCTTATCATAAATGGAAGTTGAAATAATTACATAACACCATCTCCCTTTGTTATCTATTTTGGAATCTATGATTTTGTCTTGATAATGATCTTTAATTATTATTGCTACACCAGCACTATTTGTTTTACCTTCAGAGGCTATTATTTCTCTTATCCATTTTTTCTTTTTTATTTCTGACCATTGGTCATTGGTTAAATGAGTTTCCTGAAGTAGTATAAAGCTAGCCTTAGCCTGCAGACATAGATGAAGAAAGAGTTTCCTTTTTTATGTTCTGGAGCCCTTTAATGTTCCATGAATCTATTTCCCACATTCATAAATCTTTTAAGTTGTTTAAGTAGTCTTGGAATATGTGTGGATATAATGGTTTAAGTAGATTATTTGTCAAAGGTATGTTATGGAAGCATTCTTTAATTCCCGTCCCTCCCCTGTGCTTACCCACTATTCTCCTGGACCAGGAATTTAACAGGACCTTACAAAGATTTGGTGTTGTCTTGTTTTGTATTAGTAGTAAGAAAAAACTTTGCTTGTTAGCGTATGGGAGGTAAAGGAAACTTACTGGTCCTGTATAACCTAAAATTATTTGTACAAAGCCTATCCCACTCATTCCCTAGCACACACTGCTATTGTAATCTATGCCTCTTCTTGTTGGGTTTAATTATGGGGTGTCAAAGTTTGAATAATTCTTTACACCATTCCTGGATATAACTTAATATAGGGAACATCGGTTTATTCCATTAAGCACTAATACTATTTGAGAGATTTCAAACTATAGATTATTATCTCTAATTAGTTCTATAACTATATACATTATGGATATATCTTCCTTGTCTAGTCTTATTTTGTATGTGTTTCTATCTTCTCTAGGCCAGATTTTTATATCTCTGTTTGTACCTTATCTTACTTAGGTGAGGTGTTCGAATTTTAAGCTTCAAGTGAAGTCCGACTCCTAGAATCCATCATTTTACTATTATTGTCCTGAGGCTTTAATCATTGAATGGCATTGTGTTAATAAGGTCTTATGGTGATTGTTCTCTACCATATATTTGGTGTTCATCATATATTGGAATCTATAGGATCTTTACTTAGTCCTGGAGAAAACAATATATATATATATATATATATATATATATATATATAACTGTTCATGTTTATATATATGTATAATATAGACACATATAGTTAGGCATTTCGTTGGAGCACCTATCAAACACAAAAAGGTTATAAAAACTAGTATTTAGCAGTCAGTTATTTGTTAAAGTAAAGCATCTTAAGAGCTTTTCCATAAATGTGAGCTTCAAGTTTTGAGTTATTTATAGCTTTCGTTAGTTTAACATGCAAATAGTGAGTCCCTTCCTGTTTGTAGTTCCTTGTAAACTGCAGTTATAATGTAGTGTTAGGCAACTTCCATCTATATTTCCAAATGTTAGACTATTCCTGACTGTAGGAAAGCAATTCCAATAAAGTAACAGAAATATGGCACACATTATGTATTCCTTCAGTAATATCACACTCTTTTCTACATGGGAGGTGAATATTCGGATAGATTGGGGTTACAGATGCCTAAAGTCTGATCATAATACTGTTAGCAAACAGAACAAGATTTTCAGTACAGATTATAAAACATAAAACATAATGATTTGTTTTATATGATCATAATAAGGATACTATGTACTAGCATATTATACAATTTGTTAAGCAAGTAGGTGGGCTGTGTAAATATTCTTGGGACCCTACACCATCTAAGTGTTCCTTTCCCATAGTCCTGTATGATTGTGGCATGTAGGTTAGTGGCACGAAGTAAAGTAGAAGCTCAATCTTCTGCTTGTGTGCTTGTATTTGTGTGTATGAGTGTGTGTGTGAGCTTGTGTGTGAGCTCCGTTTTTTATTCATTGTCAATTTGCTAATGATCTGTAGAGAAATATAATGATTACATTGTTTTTTTTTTTAATATGTAAGCCAAATTTCCTTTATCTGGGGGTATTCATTCTAGTTAAATAGCCCTATGTACTGAAGGAGAAAAACAAGACTGAACTTTCTGGGGCAGCATTAGAGAGCTTCATTATTACAGCTAGTATTACAATCACTACTTCTGGACTGTTACTGTAATTCCTGTTTTTTTTTTTTCTTTAAAAAAGAAAACATAAAAAGAAAAATATATAAAGTGGCATACATATAAATATAGATATTATCCACATTTCCCTCATGGAAGTTGATGTAGGCTTAGATATATAAAAGAATGATTTTACAGAATGATATTTACTATTATCGGGCAAAGGGAGTGTTGTATAGTGTTGTTAGAGGTGTATTTAATGTTTGTGTAACTATACAATACTTTTTCTTTAGTTACAGTTCCTTTAGACTTCCCTCCGGTCTTCAGACAGCCAGGTAGGTTGTTTAGCTTCTCGAAGGGGGACTCAGATTTCCGGCGGACTTCCTGAAGCGCCACATCTTGAAGATGACCACTCAAGCTGTACATCCAGTTTTGGTTCCTCTTGTGCAATGCCAGTGTGATGCGCAGATCATGTACTTCCTGTTTCGGGTCTCGTGCTTTTTGTAGAATGGGAAAAGAGTTTGCGCCAGTCCTAAAGCACGGCCTAGACAGGATAAACACCAGATATAGGTAAAATAAGACCTCAGCTGTTGGTGGGAGATGAATCCGACCTCAGTGGTTCAGCAAATCGGATCGGAACTTAAAGCTGGATCTCGATGGCAGGATTGGATTTAAACACAGACATGAAGGTAGATTTTGCTTCACTCTTTCTGGTAACTGAATACTTGATCCCATCGACTGAAAATACTAAGGTATTTGGGTACTTCATTTGAAATTTTAGCTTTTTATCTATCAGGAATTTGCAATAAGGAGATAAAAGCTGTCTGTTTTGTCTAATTTGCAGGGGCAAGTCCTGGGCTAGAGATATTCTGTTGTTATTCCATATTAGTGGACCTCCATTTTTCTTTGCTGCTAATAGTATTTTATTCACATCTTGAAAATTGAGAAGTTTGGCATAGACAGGTCTTGGAATATTAGAGGCTTGAGATTCTCTCAGGGCTCTGTGTGCTCTTTCTAATGTTATTTGATGTGCAGTTTTTGGGTCTTTAAGTAGTGTTGCAAATATTTGGATGATAGATGGGATCAATTCATTATGTTGTACAATTTCCGGTATACCTCTGATGATTATGTTATTTCTTCTAGATCTTGCCTCAAGGTCAATAATTTTAGTTTGGATTGTTTGAATGTCTGCTTCATGTGTATTTTTTAGCTAGCAGGGCTATTTTGTCCTCATTCTCCATAATTTTGGCTTCAGTTTTGTCCATTCTTTCCAGGATTTGATTGAAGGAAGTACCAAAGGATTGTATTTGAGTAGATAAATCTTTTATGGCATCTTGTATAGGTAATAAAGCTGCTTTAATATCTTCCAAGTTTGCTAGTTGATCTGTTTTGATTTTAACCCCTGACTTTACAGTATCCTGTTGCTTTATTGTTTTCTGTCTTTTAGAGTTTAAATCTTTCTCAGGTGATAAAAGATCTAACAGTTTAGTTTTTGTTGTTGTAGTGTCCATATTTTTATCTTCTTTTGGCATTTTGTGAATGTAGTAACTTCTTGGTTTATGGTTGGGTGTGTATGAGTAGAGTAGAGTGTTCTGAGCACACAGCTTCTATCTCTGAGTCTTTCTTCAGTTCCAGGTAATCAGTTATAATCTTGATAGATTTGGTGTTTCTTCAAGTTCATTCACCCCTTCTGGGTTTCTGGATGTTAAGTAGATTTGTAGTTTCAGAAAATTGTTATTGTCTAGGTCTAGGTAATTCCTCTGAGTTAGCTTTTCCTCTGAGTATTTGGAGAGCTGTAGATTAGCAGTGTTCACAGAACGGCAGCCATCTTTGAATATGAGAAAAGGTCATTTTAAGTGCTGTGGAACACTTTGAGACAGTTTCATGTCTTTTCTGGATATGAAATTAGTGAAGACAAAACAAAGACTATAGTTGGAAACTATGTAACCACACATGAATTGATTCAGCAAAACCTATATTTAAGGGGACATGATAAAATGAAGTATTTAGGAGTATGGGTTAAAAAGGATTATGGTATGGCAGATAAGGATATGTGGGAAGAGATTAAACAAAAGATAATACAAAAACTGAAAAACTGGAAGCTGTTGTTTATAGATATGGATAGCAAGATACAAGCAGTGAAAATGTTTTTAGTCCCTTTAGTTATATAGAGATCAGGCATATTTTTATCAACCAATGGAGAAGTTGTGGACAGTAATTAATAAAGAGGTGAATGATTTTACCTGGGTGGTGAAGAGGGCAAAGGTCAAATAGGATAAGTTGATCTTTCCAAAAAAAACAATGTGGTTAAGGTTTACCTGATTTGAAGGGCTATTTTAGAGGTACTTAGTTAAAGCCCATATACATAACACAAGCAGAAAGGGATGATGAAGCGGGGGAAATTCAAGAAATAAGGAGAGCCTGGGATTTTGGATGCAGATCCTTAAGGAGAATAAAATCAGCCATACAGAATATTATATTCATAAAGTAGCGAAAAGTATTCTAAGATTTAAGCCAACATGAGAATGGAGAAAGTAAATTCAGATGATAGGGATGATTGCATTATTAGTGGTACAGAAAATAGCAAGATGGGGCTGGAATTTACTTGAAAACCTGGCAAAGGAACCAAGATATTGGGAGCAAATAACTAGAGAGGGAAAGGAAATAAAATGTGAAGAGGCCAAGAGGACATTTGGATTGCAGGCTAGAGACTGCCTTCCTTATCAGAGGTTGATATCCGAATATAGACAAAGAGAAAGGGATAGGAGAATCTTAAGTGAAAGACCCACTCTGGTAGAGTTTTTAGTTGAATCTAGAAAAGAAGCTGCTGTTAAAAATGGGTTAATTAGAAAGATATATAAAATATTGCACAACAACTATAGGAATAAATCAGAGGAGGTTAGAAAAGATTGGAAAGGGAGACCGGATAGACAATTCACTAGGAAACAATGAGAGGACATATGGATAGCTCCCAAATATGCAATAAAGTTTAGAAAATGTTGTTTTTCTGCTTGGAAATCTCTGCATAGGTATTTTTATACCCCAAGCAGACTCTAGAGATTTTTCTTATAGGTTCATAGGTTCATACTAGGCTATCTGCCCTAGGGCATTTATAAGCCTAGCCAGAGTGTGTTTGGCTTTCGCCACCCATTTTAAATTAATTTTGCTATGCCCTTTTTCGAGGTTAGTATACTGTGCCTCTGTCTAACAGTGACACAGAAGTGATACCCGTGGTAAACCTACAATCTCCCATCCACTCATCAAGATTCCTCTTGAAGAGAGTCAATGAGGGACTCTGCCTAACCTGGACTGGGATTTTATTCCAGAGTGAAGGGAGCCTCTGGGTTATGAATCTGTCCCTCCAGCATGTCCTATTTATTTCAGTGCTGAGGTTCAAGTCTCTCAAGCGTAGCTTGATGGGATTTGGATTTTCTGAGGTGCAGCATGTCCATTAATTCTGGGTTGGACATGACTTTATACGTCAGGCACAGATCGCCTCTGAGCAGGCAGTATGCCACTGAGTAGAGCTGGAGTTTCTTTAACCGGGCAACATATGGCATCTGTTTGAGCCCTATGATCCTCTTAGTGAGGTACTTTTTGGGTCTTCCAGTTGCTGCAGGTGTCTGGTAAGGTACATCCCAAAAGGGGCATTGTACTCAATTATGGGCCTAATGAGGGATGAGTAAAGAGGCATGATGACCTCCCCTGATCTAGATGTGAATCCCTTCATGATTAGGTGGGCTATATAAAATGTTTTTCTAACCACTTTGGCCACGTGGTTGTCAAATGAGAGATTGCTATCAACTTGGGTCCCCAGGTCCCTAATTACTTCTTCTGTACTTAATGGATTACCACCTATGTGGTAATTTGTGGGCACTTTGTTTTTGCCAAAGGGGATGACTATATACTTTTTGGCATTTAGCGTGAGGCCATGGCTCTGGCACCAGTTGTCTGTTTCTATGAGGCCCTTTTGGAGGATGTTTGTGTCAGCTGGAGAGTCGATTATGGTGCCCAGTTTGCAGTCATCTACGAACTTAGTCAGCCACAGTCCTTCCGTGTTGGCCTGTACCTCCGAGAAATATATACCGAACAAGAGAGGTCCCAGGACTGAGCCTTGTGGGATGCCACTTGTACCTGGTTTGGAGTCTGACATGGCTCCAGCAATTCTAACCATGTGGGTTCTGTCCTTGAGCCAGTTTGCAATCCATCTAGTGACATAGGGGTTTATATTTAAGCTGGTGAGCTTATCTATAATGCCAGAGTGGGGTATTGTATCGAAGGCTTTTGCGAGGTCCAGGTAGGCTGTGTGGACCACTTTCCCCTCGTCAATGGCCTTGGTGACTGTTTCAAAGAAATCAACCAGGTTTAAGAGGCAGGATCTGCCCTTAACAAAGCCGAACTGGGTAGGATCCAGTGTCTGTAGGTCCCCAATATCTTTATTTATGAGGTCCATGATGATCCTTTCCATATTCAGGTAGATCTCAAATGTTGGAGGTGTGATGTTGAAGAAAGAGAGTAACTGAGAATATATGGTTTAGGAGTGTAATGAGCTGGCAGATTTTAAAATTTCCCTACAGAGAATTGCCAGAAATATTGGGTGAAAAAATTGTATATAAGGAAATGATTGTTTGAGCTGGGATACAGGATCTGAATTGCATTGGCATAGTAAGGCCTTGTTAAGTTTAATTCCGGTGGCTGCCAAAAAAAATGGAAATCAAAGTCTAAACCAACTGTATTTGAAGTAGTGAATACTGTAACAGAGATAAAAGAACTGGAAGTGAGATCTTTAGAAAAGGGTAGGAGCAGGTTGCGTAGAAAAACTGGAAATGGTGGGACAATATGTCACAAAAGGAAATATTGTCAGCCTGCCTATCTGGAATTTGGTAAATAAGTCGTCATTTGTGAATATTAATAAGATTTATATAGAAGTGTGACAGAGGGAGATACTGCCAGCACAGCTGTCTGGAATTTTGTAAATGGTTATGTGTCATTTGTGAATGCCAACATGATTTATATGCTTGTGTTACAAATGTACTAGAACTGTATGTTATGTGTATATCAAACTGCTGGTGCAGAAGTGTGCGTGAAAAGAGTCTGTACAGTACTGAGCTTAAAGATGTATCCACAGTGCACCCTACTGGAGGAAAAGAACAGAAATGTATATAAACTATTGCAACTGTATAAATGTATATGTTTTAATAGTGGAAACAAGAAAAATTCAAGAAAATAGTTGAAATTAAATTGTTTTATAACTGTGCCATAAAACCTGGTTTTAATGCAGCAAGGAGACACATTGTCTAAAACTAGGGAGCCTTCTGCATTGTTTTGTAAGTGTTTTATTGTTTTATGCCTTCCAGCATTTGCAAGAGAGCTAGATATTTTCATAGGGAGATGCTAAATGCTGGCAGTTTCAAGCAATGGGGGTTTAGCTGGGAATCGATAGTCAGATAACAAGTGATGTCATACTACAAGTATCCCATCAGTAATATTTGAAATATTAATTTAAGAACTCTCTGAGAGAGAGCGGGTATTTCGTGTCAGTCTTGACAACAACATCAGCTAGATGATCCATTCACCACACTTGCCTTATTCTATAAGTAAGTTAACTAGGGTACAGTAATTTCCTTTAGATACAGTCAGGAATATAGCTAAGCTTAATTTATATGTTTTTCTTTATTTGAAACTGTCCTGCAATGTTGTTTTAAATATTCTGTGATTCTGAACTGTGAAGTTACTGTGATTATTTGCTGAGTATTTCCTTGTTCTTTTATTATATTTAAACCTATCATTGTGGCTGATACTTGTGAGACATATTTTAAGCTCTTAGGATACTTGCGTATCTATTTGGTGGCACTGTGCCACTCCTATTAGCCTTGCTCTTGGTCAAACTACCATTTGGATTAATATTAACATTACATAGTAAGATTGGCTACCCTTTGCTAAGGCCCTTAAAGTAGTTGATAAGTAGTGGCTGGTGGCAGTCCAAACTACCTTATAGTCTGGACAAAAGGGGGCATAGATAATAAATCTGTGCCAGCCTTTCCCAGGTGTGTGTGTGTGTGTGTGTGTGTGTGTGTGTGTGTATAAATCAAATCTCAAAGAGTGCATGTGTCAGCTACTTGGGCAGGGACATAAAGCACTGGTTGGACAGAGAGGGTGCTGGAGGTCTTGGAGTGGCCATTTAGCTGAAATCTCAACTTTATAAGTGTGCCAGTGGGGAGTCTTATTGGCAATCTGGAGAAAGAAGGAAAAAACAACCCTAGACTGAGTGTTGTCTCTGTGTGCTCTTAAGGGAAATTGCACTTTACTGTGTGTGAACTTGTCATCCTCCCAGTGTGTATGTCCCCCCACTGTTGCCAGTGGTGAGGATTGAGGTTCCTTGATTACTAGGCCAGTGCTGGGTTGTCACACAATACATGAAAAACAATGTTTTGGAGGATGAGCGAGGTTTATGGGAAGACAGCAACTGATCAATTTATGTAATGCTGTACTGATGGTAATTGTATAAAACAATATATGTGATGTATAATGTTTGTAAAAACAAACATGATAAAATGGTTTGTTTCTTTTATATACATATGTGTTTGCCTATGTCTTATGTGATAATTCAATAAAGGTGTTAAAAAAATACTTAAATAACTGCCACACAAGAAACGTACCTTCTAATCTCACTGATATCACAGTATAGTATGATGCACACTGTACCCCCCCCATACCTCTCAAACTTGTAGGTCAAGAATCAAGGAGAATGCTACAAAATAATGCTGGACAAAGGGCTAAAACAAGGAGCAAATATTACTCTTATATAATTAAAAAGTTGCTAAAATAACAGACCTTGCATTGGCATGCTTTTCCTGAAGGCTATTAAGTCTGAAACTGACATGTATGTCATTGTTTGTTGACTGCATTCCTCATTAATTTACCAGAAAAAAAACTTTAGAAGGAATAGACAAATATATGGCATAAAATCAGGGGGTCTATATTAGAACATCAAAGTTTCAAAACTTCGAATGTTCTAATATCGACCCCCATTCAGCGAACACTGAAAATAGCAAAGCTACAGAAAACCAAATTTTTTCCTAGGGAAATAATTTGGTTGTCTGTTTCTGTCACTTTCTATTTTCAGCACTGTGGTGGAAAGTTACGGGTCGGGTTCAGGTAAGTGTGCGATTGGGCGTGGGTTAGGTGAGTTAGGGTTAGGGCACGGGTGAGGTGAGTGTGCAATAGTGATGGACCTTAGGGTTAGGGTTTGGGTTAAGGTAAGTGGATAGTTAGTGGTGTATCTACAGTTTAGTGTAGTGTTAGATATAAGATGTTAGGTGTATGTGTGGGGATTGCTGTTTGTTTGGTGTGCTTGTGTTGTGGGTATGCGTTTTGGAACAGCAATTTTTTTCCCTAGGAATAAATTTGCTGTTCTGCATGTTCGATGTTGAAAGCATTCGCTGAATAGGGGTTGATATTAGAACATTCAAAGTTTTGAAACTTTGATGTTCTGATATAGACCCAAATCAGGGATATCCTGTGGAATCAGGAATAGTTGAACATCTATGTTGACCCAAGATGTGACTATAAATTGCAGCCACTTGTAGGATTGTGACTGTATATCTCAATTGCTTGACTGCAACCAGATGAGTGAATAAATTAATAAATAGCTGCCACATAAATGTATTTTCTCAGGTCACTGCTGTCACAATGCAGTGTGAAATGCAGTCAACCCTCTCCCCTCCTACACACACACACACACACACACACACACACACACACACACACACACACACACACACACACACACACACTCATTCCCACACTCTTAAATAAAAAAGCTTTTACTTTTCTACCTAGTTAAAAAAAAAAAAAGTGAAATAAATGTTAAAAAGTGTGTGTGAGCATAGAAGCACAAACACACAAACCCAGACACAGAAAGATATCTTTCCGCCCACCTCGAAAATGCTTTTCATAAACAGATACGTTCATTCGTTGCAGCCATGATCATACTTACCTGCCATTTGTTTTACAACCTGTAGAATGATGATAAAGGAAGTGGAAGTGCCTGGTCAGAAGGAAACTCAGCACCGACGTCCCCTAAGATGATTGGCTGTTCAGTGAAGAAACAGACATCTGTGCTGCTGTACTGAGAGGTATTTTCAATACAACTGCAGTAATGGCTGTAGTTTTCTAGTCTGGAATATAATTTAGCAAAATTGTAAAAACATGTATTTTATTCCTACAGAATGGCAATAGACCATGTTGCTCTTTAGCAATTGGATTAGCCAGTTAGCACATGGTATGCGTGGCCTTGCATTGGGGAAACATATTTGGCAGTACAACCAGTGAAGTAATTGAATAATAATGATAATATTAAATTTATTAAAAACAGTTTTTTCTATGGGAGCATATGTTTATTAAGTATAACTCTACACATATAAAAGCAGGACATCTAGTGACCCTGTTTTTGTATATTTAGGGGAAGCAGAAATACTTTCAGTTTTTGTATTTTTTGAAGAGTGCATAGATATGCTGGACATGCCATTAAGGCAAAAGGAAAAAAAAAAGTGCTTCATACTTTAGGCACAATATGGTTCCCTGCACAAGTAGTGCTATATTTGTGAATGAGTTAATTGCCATCTTAAAGTGCATCACGGAGTAATATTTAATTGGGAGCAGTAGCATTGCCACCTGAGGTAGTGCATGGAGTGATGCTTAGCATGAATTATTAATATTTCCCCAGATGTGATGTATGGACAGACACCTAATAATTGGTGGTAGCTGGTGTGGTCAACAGTGGGGTGATATTATCATAACCTCCTGATGTGTATGGAATGATACTTAATGGGTAGTATTACTAACACCTCCTGACCAGGTTATTTGGTGATACCTAACTAGGGGTAATATCTAACAGATGTATTATCATTACCACCTAAAGTACTGTATTAAGTGATACCTAAAGGGGTAATCTCATAACCACCTCAAAGTGCCTCCTAGTGTGATGCCTAATGGGAGATATTATCTTCATCTGATATGGTATATGTAGTGATGCCTAATGGGATATTAATATCAAAACCTGACTTGGTATATTCTGTAATGCCTAATAAGAAGGTATTATCACTGTCTCCTCTAAGTGCATCCTGGTGTAATCCCTAACGGGAGGTTTTTCTTCTACCTCATGGAACTTATCATTGCCATATGACATGGTGTATGGAATGATACCTAATGGGAAGGTATGGTGTATAGAGTGGTATGTAACTGGAGTGTATTATCATTGTTTTCTCCAAGCAAATCTTGGTATGATACCTGTTGAGGGGAATTAACATCACAACCTGTAGCATACCTCTCAACCTATTAGCACAAGAAATCTGTAAAAGCCTAAAATAATGAGGGCGGGGGGCAAATACCCAAAAATAGGCACACATTTTAAGTACAACTTTTATAAGCTTGAAAAGTTGCTAGAATAACATGATTTACAATAACATGCATTTTCTGAAGGATATGAAGTCTGAAACTCAAATGTATCTTAGTATTTAGTGACTTTAGTCCTTAGTGATTTGCTAGAAAACCACAAATTTTATGAGGAGCAGACTACAAATATGAGGCAAAAATTTGGACCATTGGGAGGTATGACCTGAAGTTGTATATGGAATGACACCTAATGGGGAGATATTATCATGGGCACATGATGTGGTGGGTGGAGTGATACCCAATGGAGTGATCATCATCATTACTTGATGTACAAAAAAATAAATAGTATACACAAAACCCAGATTATTGAGTGCTTTCATTCTTACTGTAACCAAATCAGAATGCATGGTACTCGATGCCCAAAATGCAAATACAAAATGCATTAACCTTCTAAACCATGCATACAAACATACAAATATTTCAAGCATGGACATTAATGCCCTTCTAGCTTGCCAGTATACAAAAATACTTGTTTGCATAATAAGTGTCCAGGCTGTTCTTAAAAATATCTAAACTAGTACTTGCTTTAATGTAATTTGGTAGTCTGTTCCATGCATCAGCTACTCTGTCAGAGAACCAATTAGTACACTTCTCATTCCTATAGAATCTTGTACATAGGTTGTTGGATGATTCTCTAGAACGTTTTGATAACCCCAAATATTCCCAGAGGTAGTTGTCTCTAAATGCCCTATATATTTAAATAAGATCTCCTCTTAGACATCTGTAAGCAACACTGTACAAGTTCAGATATTTTAGTCTTTCATAATAACTTAAATTTTCACATCCGTGGATGATCTTGGCATATTTCTGCTGTACTCTTTCCAGTTTACTCATGCTTATTTTCATATAGGGTTTCCATATTGTTATTCCATACTCAAGTTTGGGTCTAATGCAACTAGCAAACAATGACTTCATCATTTTTGATTTCTTAGACTTTATAAATCTTTTTATACTATCTATAGTTCTATAACTATCATTAACCAATTGGTTGATATGATTTGAAAAACTCATAGCTGAATCTGCCCATATACCCAGGTCCTTAAATGAGTCTACAGTTTCAATCACTGTGTGCTTTATTAAATATTCACCTTTCAGTTCATGTCTCACAAATCTCATATGCTTAGTTTTTGATGTATTTATCAGAATATTATTCTCCTGTGCCCAAATGGTCAATTTAGTCACGTTAGTTTGCAGACATGCCTTATCTGTAAGACATGTAATCAGTTTATTAAATTTCAGGTCATCTGCATATAGACTGTAGAACACCTCAGATGAAAAAGTTAGGTCTGAAAGATACAATCTAAACAAATAAGGGCCTAGGACAGAGCCCTGTGGGACACCCTGACTGTAACCAAGGATTTCATCCTTCCAGTTGCTGTATGATACTTGCCATTTCCTATTTGTAAGCCATGCAGCTATCCATCTTATCAAGAGTACATTAATACCTAGTTGTACTAATTTATTGATCAGTGTTTTGTGTATGACCCTTTCAAATGCTGAAGTTAAAGCTATATAAATTGTATCACTGCATAATTTTTCATTCATAGCTGTTATTATATTGTTATAGAATATTATGTTACAGGTGGTAATAGATCTGTTTCAAACATATGCATGCTGATATATGGTTTCAAGTCCCAACCTATCCAGTTCTGACGATAACTTATCCAATATTAACTTCTGCATTATTTTTCTGCAATATGAAAGTAGACTTAAGGGTCTATATGACTCTGGGTTGGTCCTACTCCCCTTTCCCTTAAAGACAGGCTTAATAAGTGCATGTTTCCAATCTTGAGGAATCTCCCCATATTTATATGCCCCAGTGAATAATAGATATAATGGTACCATAAATTCTTGCTGAAGTGTTCTCATGTCATTGTTACTTATTCTGTCTCCTCTCTGTGCTTTGTTTGGATCCAGTTTGCACAGTTCTTTTTCAATAGAATCTAATTTGATTCCAGTATCTGGGGTTACCTGGCTGTCACTAGGACAACTTATTACCCCCTTTATGGAGTCAAACTGTTTTGCATAAGATTTTATAAATTTGTCTCTTATTTTCTATTTTTGGTCCTGGCAAGCATAACACTATTCGATGTTCATTATCTTCTTTGCAAATATAAGTATCAGTTTCTCTAATAATTGAATCTCCAATTACAAGAATGTCTTTGCTGGCCAGCTCTGAAGAATCTTCAACTTCTAATACAATAATATCTGCTCTATCAGTTGTTACAAAGGATAGATCTTCATCTCCATTAGTCTTATTAATCCCACTTTATTGTGCATTAAATTCTCACCCAGTTGATATTGTAAATCCACAGCTTGAGCCATGTAGGCAACATCTGTCTTTCTCTTTTTTTTTTCATCCAGTAATGTTCCTCAATCCTTCCACATTCAGTTTTGATTTCTTTATTTTCACCTGCCCCTTGTCTCTTTTTATACCTTTTCTGTTGGAAAATGATGCCTTTTTCTGTATACTGAAGGTATTCTGATATAAAAATATCATCATTCCCTGTAAACTGTGTGTTACATAACAAAAACAGTGTCCTTTTTACTACGTATTCGCTTTCCTTCACAGTCATTGGTCAGTTTCTTTTTCTTCCTTGTTATTTGTTGTGAACTTCTTCCTTTATTTCTTTTTTGGTTTCCATCTAAACAAACCAGAATCTCAGATTGCTGAATACTTGCATCCAGAATTCCAAAGTTGTCAGGGGCATTATCTTGTTTCATAGGGGTTGAATGATCTTTGCAGACAATAGATGCACCATTTCCAAAATTATTCTTATTTGTTATATGCCTAACATTATTTATTTCATCAGTCCAGTCATTAATATATAAAACAACAGTTCTCCAAGCCATGCCAAATGCACAAGTGCAATCATCATCAGTAAGTCTAGATTTACTTCTGATAATGGTAAGCAAATCATCCAGCTTTTGACACAGGGAACACAGATCACCAGTGTTATCAGCTGTTACCTTTAAATATGCAAAGCATTTATTACACCGTACAAGATATTTGTGCATTAGCAAATCGTTAATTGCATACTCATTTAAGGAATCCATATACAGCTTCAAATGAATAAAATATTGCAAAATAAAAGAATAATTAAACAATCGTCAATGTACCAGTCTATCAGATTTAATTTTTAAGGGTGGTGAAATAGAAATGTAACTATTCATGCTGAGGAAAACCCTGGTATTCAAATTAATTTGCCTGAATAACTTTTTATATTGTAACAGGGTCTCCCAGTTACCACTTCTGGAGTCCCTGACAATTATTTCTAAAATTAAAAAAAAAATTTTGAAATTATCACATATTGAATACTGTTTGAACAGTGCATTATTACCACCAAAACTCTTTATACCTAAAACATGTTTATACATTCTTTGATTTAACTTTCTTTCCATTTTGCCTGTATAAAACCCATGACATCTAGAACACAGGGCAAAGTATATCAACTTGGAGGTGTTGCAATTACATCTTCTGAGGTAAAGGATCACCCAAGGGTAGTCTCCTAAGACAATATTAGGTCCTTCAAGAATATACACCCCCAATTATATGAGGAAGACTGAACATGCCATCAGAAATAGAGTGTACGAACATATGTATGAGGTCAGGAAAAAGACTGACACTAATGTCCTTTACAGATGTTTAGTTAGGTGTGCCGAGAGTAGATTTTTATTTTGGATATTAGAAAAAGTAGACCCTAACCCCCATGGAAGGCAAAGGGAGACATTATTGGAGTTTTGGGAACTGGTTTACCAGTTGCGACTCAATGCCAGGGTTCCACCAGGTCAGAATGACTAGATCTGTCTAGCTCCAGTTCTGAAAATGAGTGTAGCAAAGCTGTAAGACTGATTCAATTGGTGATTTTTATCGTGATTTGCTATATTTCTAGGTTTGTAACAGGGTTTTTTATTTGATAGTTTTTTAGGAAAATGGACTTGTCTAATAAATATGTAAAGTTATATATTTATATATTTTTATAAAATTTAATATAAAATTATTGACTGTTTTGGATAAGGTAGGATTCATGAAATGTATTTTTTAAGTTATGTGTGTTACATTGCATCCAATACAACAGAAAATAGTGGTCTGTCTCTTTAAGTTTTTTAGAGGGAAAGTAACAGAAAATGATGTAAAAATTCTGCTTTAATGAATTGCTTTGAATTTTGTATAAATACTAGTTTTTGAAATGCATTTGTTATTCTGCAGAAGTTTTATTTTAAGACAAAAGTGCTTAATGACTATAATAATTTTTGGTTTACTTTTTCCTCTGAGTGTTCTGTGATGTCTTTTGGTACCATAGAAGATGCATTTTTTTGTGGTTACTTGTTTCATTTCTGCTTCTGCTTTGCCAGATTTCTTTTGTTATCAAGTTTACGTTCATTTGGAGTTATGGCTACCTTTGATGTTGTAGCAAATGCGAATCTTCCAGAACAGGAGGGATGTTTGTTGGGCAAGCTAACCAAGTTAATCAACTTGTTTTCATAAAATGACACACAGCCTGATTTTACAATACCGGATTGTACAGTGGAGAGAAACAAGGACTCTATTCTCCATTTTCAGGCCCCTACTGGATCCCAGTTTGACTTGATGTCTCAAAGGAAGTTAGGGGGCAGTCAACGTTCTTGTTCTATCCAGAATATGGGATTTGTCACTGCTGAATCCTGAAGCTACAGTTCCGAATGGCATTCTTTTGGACAACTCTTCTAACATCATGTTCCACTCTTAGACTAATAGATTTTAAAACTTGGTTAAATGACTGTAACTTGTATGGAGCTTACAGTGAGGATAGTACCAGTTCATACAGAGGTACGTTATACAAGTAAAAAAAACAAACTTACCAAATATAGAGCTATTATTATTGACTGTGTATTTTTAAGAGACAGTAGTGCCAAAAAACAAGTCTCAAGGGGGCTGCTTATTTGGAAATAACCAAACAATGTAGAACTAGGTTCAGAGTTCCACAAAGAGCTTATTGACATTTTTCATACTTGTGGTCTGGGCATCATGAAAGCCATAATTAAAACAATGAGAAAAGTTTTGAGGTTTTATTCAGTTAAATTAATTTGTAAAATAATGCTATTCATAATGACTTGTTTACTTTACATGAACATAGAAATAAGTGTTATTCTATTTTAAAGGATGTTGATAAAGTAGTGAAAATTAAGAAATGGAAAGAAAATAAGCTCAAGAGAGATAGAAAAAGACTATTCTACTGGGCAGGCACATTGGACACCCAAATATAGGGATCCTAAAGATCAATCTTCAGGTGATAATTATGATGGTTCTGACACTTTTAGGAACAGGGATCCTGTTGCTATGAACTCTAATTATGACTTTAGGTCTATAGAATCAGAAGTTGTAGATAACAGCTATGAAGTACCCTATAGGAGAGATAACCCTTTGGAGTCCCCCTCTTTGCAGAGGTCTGACTGGTTGAAAGACCGGAGAAATACCAACCATCAGGACATGGGACCGAAGAGGGAAGAATTTAGGTATCTCCAGGAGAAGGGCAGGAGGAGAAGAGGAGGAAAAATTGAGCCACCCACTACCAACTGGCATCATTACCATAGATGGAATGATATGTTCTCTAGGCCAGTTTGATTTTAAATTTAGTGACCTGCAACTTGACCTAAAGCATTTTTCTATTTTCCATAAGAGGTTTACATTTGTGCCATCTTCACATACTGTGAGTAGTGATGTTCTGATTGAACTGAAGTTATTCCTAAAGAAAATCAATTTAGAACTTATTTTTGGGGATTTTGTGGGTATCCAGCAGATGTCTGGATTTAGTAAGAAGAGAAGATTTAATCCCTCTCTGCACCCTATGCTAGTTAATTGTGAAGCATTGGTGGAACAGGAGATTAGGCAGTATGTTAACAAAAAATATGGAAGGATTTTAGTTTCAGTCAAGATGAAAGGGAAATTCTATCTGAGATTTGTACAAACAAAGATATCCATGTTATGAAACCTGATAAGGGGGGAGGGGTAGTCATTTTGGAATATTGGACGTATGTAGCTAAAATGTTTGAGTTGTTGAACGCCGGTACTAGGTATGTTCATGTTTCATGGAATGAGGTACAAATGGCTTATAGAAACATTGCTATGGTATTGGATGATAACCTACTGTAAGGTATGATAGACAAAAATTTACATGATTTCCTTACAGTCTCAAAACTCATGATTCCAACCATCTTTGGGATTCCTAATACCCACAAGAATGTTCTGGATCCCCTGCTTAGACCCATCATGGCAGCAGTGGATTCCAAAACCCACAATGTAGCTCTTATTGTAGAAAGAAAAGTTAAATACTTTTTAAAATCCTACAACCATGTGCTAGTAGATTCTTGGGATGTTTTAGGAACAGTGGCCGAAGTACTTTTTCTCCCTCACCACTTATTAGTGACTATCAACATTAAGGATCTATGTTCTATGATCTACCACACTTTGGGGTTAGAATGGTGTGGAAACATTCTTATGATGTTTAAGTTTTTGACCATCAATGACCTCAGATTGGTTATGGAATGCTTAGATATGGTGTTGAGTAACAACTTAATGTACTTTGAACAGGAATACTAGAAAAAAAATGAATGGGTTGGCTATAGGGGCAGCTTTTGCACCTGTGTTCTCCAACATAGTGCTATTATACTGGGAACAAGAATATGTTTTTAAATCTCCTTACTTCCAATCCCTCATCTTATACCTATGGGTTTTGGATGACATATTTCTCATTTGGTAAGGGACTATAGATAAATTAGATGAATTCATTAATTACATTAACCAAACTACCGAATTTCTGAAATTTACAAGTAAAGTAACATGTGATGAGATTCATTTTTTTGGACTTCAAATTCTAAAAGACTAGGACAAAGGGAAATTTAGATCTAAACTTTACAGAAAAGATAACTTTTCTATTTTTTATTTATATTACAATAGTAGCCATCTGACCCATCAGAAGAGGAACATAGTCAAGGAGCAGGTGGTGAACGAAGCTCGTATGACATCTGCAAACAATGATTTGGAAAGGGAACTGGACTACATTGAAGAAATTTTCCTAGAACAGGGATATCCTGGACCCTTGATCAAAGACCTCAAGAGTGAAGTGTTAAAAGGGTGGGGTACAAATTATTTTCCTTTTTTTGGATGGTGATAGATCCAATTTAGATGCACTGGAGCAATTAGAGTGCCTTGGTTCCAAGGATGAGAGATTTGGGGCGAAGGCTGAAAACAACTGTGACACCAAACCACTGGCCCAGTAATCAAGGAGCTTCAATCCTCACCACTAGCACCAGTGGGGGATGTACATTGGGAGGATGACAGGCACACACACAGTATTTCCAGATGCAGCTCTCTGCATCTAGTACAACTTCCTCTAAGAGCACACAGACACCACAGTCAGTCCAGGGCTGGTTTCTCCCGCTTTCACCAGATCCCCAATAAGACTCCCCACTGGCACAGCTATAGGGTTGAGATCTCAGCTGAGTAGACAAGCCAAGACCTCCAGCACCCTCTCTGTCCAACCAGTTATTCGTGTCCCTGCCCAAGTAGCTGACACATACACACTTTGAGGTTTGATTTATACACACACACACACACACACACACACACACACACACACACACACACCTGGGAAAGGTTGGCACAGGTTTACTAGCTGTGCCCCCTTCTGCACAGACTATAAGGTAGTTATCAGTACCGCCAGTCATGTCCTTATCAGCTACTTTAATGTCCTTATCAGCTACTTTAAGGCCCTTAACAAAGGGTTTCCAATCTTACTGTGTAATGTTGCTATCAATATAAAAAGTTTGACCAAGAGCAAGTCTATTATGAGTGGCCTGAACAGTGTCACCAAATAAATATGCAAGTTCTCTCAGAACTTAAATGTGTCTTACAAATATCAGACACAATGAAAGGTTTAAATATATTTAACAATAAATAATAAAAGAACAAGAAAATACTCAGTATATAATCACAGTAACATTAGAGTTCAAAATCACATGAAATATTTAAACAACATTGCAGGACAGACTCAAATAAATAAAGAAAAACATCTAAATTAAGCTTTGCTATATTCCTTACTATATCAAGAGAATTGATATATCCTAGTTAACGTACAGAGGAAGCAAGGCAGATGTGGTGAGTGGGTCTTCCAGTTGATTTTGTCAGGTCAAAGAAAAATACAGAATAGTCAGTCTCTCTCAGAGAGCTCTTAAATTAATATCTCAAATATTACTGCTGGGATGGTTTGCAGTATGATATCACTTATTGTCATCTGACTGTATCCCAGTTAAAACCCCCATTAATGCAGCTGGTAGCATTTAACATCTACCTATATAAATACATAAAGAGAGGCTTTTCTTAGATCCAAGGCAGATCCTGGAAGTCATAAAACAATAAACACTTCCAAGACAACACAAAAAAAAAATCTAGTTCTAGACATCATGTCTGTTACTGCACTGAAACTGAAAAATAACATCATTTTATTATATGGCCATAAAGTAATTTAATTTAAGCCATTTTTCTGAAGTTACCCTCTTGTGTTTCAGTTTCCCCTGTTAAAGTATACACATTTAAACAGTTACAATAGTGTATATACATTTCTGTTCTTTTCCAGTAGGATACACTGGAGATACATCTTTAAGTGCAGTACTTTGTAAACCCTTTTCAACACACACTTCTGTACCAGCAGTTTGATATACACATAACATGCAGTTCTAATACATTTGTAACACAAGCATATGAATCATGTTGATATTCACAAATGACATGTAATTATTTATACAATGCCAGATAGCTGGGCTGGCAGTATCTCCTTTTGTGACACCAGCTATAATAGGTCACTTATCTTGAAATACAAGGACACGCTCAATATTCAGAAAATTATCACTAAATATTGGGACCTGTTTTCTAAAATGCTTGATGGTTTACCAGTTTTTCAAACCACCCCTATACACCTATAAAAGAGGTTTTAATATTAAAAATCTTGTTGAAAAAGGGACCAATAAGAATGTATTAACTGACAGCCATGTTCTAAAAGACACATAGAAATGTGGTATGTGCCACTAGTGCACACATGTGGCACATTATGGAGAGGTGTTTTTTCCCAGCATAGGGGAAACTTTCAGTGGGAAGACGTACTCCAGTTGTTCCACCAACAGGGTCTTGTATTTCACTTTTTGATCAGTGTGCTTCTCCTGTTATGTGGAGAAGACTGAACGTGTCCTAAAAACAGAGCGTACAAGAATATGTATGAGATCAGGAACAAGGCTGAAACCAATGTCCTTCACAGACATTTAGTTAAGTGTGCCCAGAGTAGATTTTTATTTTCGGTATTAGAAAAAGTAGATTCTAACCCCCATGGGGGATAATGAGAGACATTATTGGAGTATCAGGTATTGGTTTGGCAGTTGCGGCTCAATGCCAGTGTTGCACCAGATCTGAATGACCAGATGTCCCTAGCTCTAGCTCTCAAAAATGAGAGCAGCAAAGCTGTAAGACTGATTCAACAGATGATGATGTGATTTTTTTGTGTTTCTAGTTTTGTAATAGGGATCTTTTATGATAGGTTTTTAGGAGAATGGACTTTTCTAATAAATATGTAAAGTTATATATTTATATATTTTTATATAATTTAATATAAAATTCTTGACTATTTTGGATAAGGTAGAATTTGTAAACTGTATTTTTTAATTTATGTGTGGTAAATTGGATCCAGTGCAATAGAAAATAGTGATCTGTTACTTTAAGCTTTTTTAGAGGGAAAGTAACAGGAAGTGATGACAAAATTCTGCTTTAATGAATTACTTTGAATTTTGTATAGATACTGTTTTTAGAAGTGTATTTTGCTATTCTGCAGAAGTCTTATTTTAAGACGAAAGTGCTTAATGACTGTAATAAAACTTTGTTTTACTTTTCCATCTGAGTGTTCTGTGATGTCTTTTGATACCACAGCAGAGGTATTTCTTTGTGTTTGCTAGTTTTGTTTATGCTTCTGTTTTGCCATATTTCCTTGGTTGTAAGATTATATATCCCCAGTTCTGAAGGAGGTATGGGCCTCCTCAAAACTGATTACATGTATAGATCTGCAATCGTAAGACTGCATACATATTTGCTGACCTCACAAGATTCAAACATAGAGAAAGTTTTAAAACATGAGGAAAGCAAGTCTAAGATGTCTTCCCTGCTTAGTTTAGCAGAAGCATATCAGTGTCAAACAGGTATGGAAATCAAAGCAGAAGTAGATATAAGTCAGGCAGAAACTGAATGTGCCAAAAAACAAAAGAAAGAATATAAGCTGATGGATCAGATGAGAAGACAAGAAATGTGGAAAATGCATAAATTTAGTTGCAAGTATAGAAAACTCCTTGAACAACCTCATGTCAATCAGGATTTAACACAGAAATGGTTAAGGGAGAGTTGAATTTAAACTAAAAGATGAAATGTTAATATTGGCGATCCAAGATAGTAACTATGTACATGTTGGTTTACAAAGTCCTTTGAATATGTCGGTGAAACCAACAAATACAGGTTTGCAAAACAGAATTGGAAACAGTCACATAGCTTGTTGCTGAGAGTAATACACTAATGTCAGAAGGCCTATATACTGAAAGACGTAATAATGCGGCAAGACTGTTGAATTGTGGATTGTGCAAACATTATAACATTGAAGTAGCTGAGAAGCACTGGAAACACGAGCCACAAAGTGTTATAGAAAATGATGAAGTTTATATCATATGGGATCACCTATTACCAACAACGCAAAAAACAGATGTGAGTAAACTAGATATAGTAGTTCAGGAAAAGAAGACAAAAGTAGCATCAATCAGTGACTACAGTGTCTTATGTACAGAGAGACAAAGACAAATAAAAAGAGGATTTATAGGCAGAAATGAGGGCAATGTGAAAGATGGATACACAGATAGTTCCAATAGTAGAAGGAGCAAATTTATAGTCATATTTAGATACGTTACTGATACATGTAATTCCATACAAATTGCAGAAGGAGTCAGTTCTGGGCACATTGTGGGTGCTGCGAAGAGCACATTTGGCTAACATAAAGATTGAAACAATACTAATTTCATGAACTTCCATCATACTTTCACTTAGGAATAGGTGCATTCTCATGACGGTATTAGAAACCTGAAAGTAATGAAGAAATGAAAAAGGCATCACAGTGACATGACCTGTGACTGTGTGTCCATAACGCAGAGCAGAAAATATTGGTGTGGCAGGGTGGTATGAAGGTGTGAAAGAGGGCATGAAATGTGTGCAGTAGGGTATGTTCGTTAGCATCTTCATCAGCTAGAAAAGTAATATTTATTTCAAGAAGTCCCTGTCAGGGTCATTGACCCACCTATACATGCTCATTGTGCTGCTAAGAAGCTCATGCCTCTTAGCATGACTGAGATCACAGACTCAACAAGCAGAAAGAAAGCAATTTAGTAAACTTCGTTAGGTGGTACCCAATTAGCATAACTGCCCTGCCCAGGGCCTCTAATTAGCACTATATAAACCACGGAGCTACTATGAGAATCCCAGTGCTACAGAAGATTACTTAGAAGCACTCTCCTAAACTGCAGTTTCAAGTGCAGAAACTTTCTACATTTTACGAGCTACACTTGTTTTTGAAGTAAATTTAAACTTAAATATTTGTACTTAAATGCTGCTTCCACCAGGAATGTTTATTTAAAATTTGTGCTAACATTTATAATCTACACCTGCATTCTTGTAGTCAAAAGGGGTTGGTTACCTTGGACCAAATGGGAGCTCGTGCATAAGCATTTCAACATTAAAGTTTCACAGCCTGTATTTTGTGAATGAGCTGCCTTGTCAAAGTTAAATTTGGTACAAATGCATTTCTACAGGAGTCATTTGTGTATGCTTTTGTTGTGTGTAGTCATATGGAGGTCGTTGTAAAACCCTTGTTAGGTTAATTGCAGTTCTGCAATTCTTATCATATGTATTCTACTCTAGTGTGTGTCAGAACTATTTCCTGAGGGGAAGACACTTCCCAGTACCTAGAGCTGCTGAATGCAGTATCAGTATGGCGCACAGGTATACAGTAACTATGGGGAACATTGTGCTAAGGCATTGGTATATGTACTTTGAGTGCTTAGTGATGCTAGCTTTTCCATAAAGAAAATTATGATGTCAGCACTTTTGGAAACAATAAACTTATAGGACACAAACACAGAATAAATGTCTGTGTAACTGCTTGCCATATTCTGCTACTGAAACATTCCACTTTCTGCCACTGAAGGAGGTATCCGTATTGTACCTGCAGACAATTGCCCTTATATGGGTTATGTCCATTTCTGCACCCATCATTCCTGTCTGTATAGGTATTCATACTAGCCACCTATGAATACAACCCAATGCAGTCAAAGGCATGCCATGGAGAAGGTCAATAAATGTCAATCAACACATGCTGACAGCAGATTTTTGTTGCAGGCCATTTTCAGACATCATCAGCTGCAGACTGGACACACACCTACATACCCATAAACACTGTTCATATAGCTACAATACACTGAATCCCCAAGAAATAAAGTTGTGAATTATACCACCTGCAAAACAATGAGTAAAATGTCACACAGGAAAACCAATTGGTTAAAAAAACACAAAAAGTGTTTTTATTTTGTTAGTTGGGATATTTTGTAGACACCCTAATGTTTATGGATACCAGTTGGGTTCGACAACCCTGTGTTTCCAAAAGTCAAACATTCCTCTTATGCTGTGCTGATGATGCCATAAGAAGGCAGAAACATGCATGTCCATAGCTAGAGGGGTTTGGCTTTATTGGCCTGAAATTGTCCATAAATAGACTTAAAAGTAAAAGAAAAAGTCATGGACATTCAGAATTACTATTTAGCTGAAACACCTGATATCCTTAAAGGTTAATTTGCATATATCCAATGTTGCCTCTGTTACAAGAGGTTTAAGGTATCACACAGTGGAAAGTCTAGCCTTGCTAGATTTTTCTTTTTGTGTTTTTTAACCAATTGGTTTTCCTGTGTGACCTTTTTACTCATTGTTTTAGTCCATTACATAAAGGATGAAAGTCAAATGAACTGACCAACTATCGTCCATCTTTGTCTTGTCCCGTCTCTCCAAAATCGAGAAAAATGTATATATAGGCAACTCCTTGACTACCTTATTTCTAACGAACTACTTGGCAACTCCTTGACTACCTTATTTCTAACAAACTACTTACACCCACCCAACATGGTTTCAAACCATCACACAGCACAGCAACTGCCCTATCCACTTCAAAGAATATTACTCAATTAAAGCAAATAACACAAACTGCTTTCACTTCCATTGAAACCTGGTTCAATAATGCAAATCTTCTACTAAACCTTAACAAAACTAAATTATTTCTATTCACATCTAAATCATAACCCTCCAACTTTAAAATATATTCCCTCAATAATACAGAAATAGAACTTGCTCCCCACCCAAACTACAAGGGGTTACTACAGATAAACTAACTTTTGACCTACATATCCAAAATCCCATTAAAAAAACGCATCAAACCCCATAAAAAAAGCATCAAAACTAAGAATCCTATACAGGCAGAAACACTTTTTGAACTTAACCACTAAAAGAACACTAGCATCCACATACCTCCTACCCTCCTTGCCATATGGTGCCCATATACTAATCAACCTCCAAATCACATTAACAAACAAACTTAAATCCTGTTACAATAAAACTGCCAAAATTTGCAACAGGTCTGCTATTCCACAAAGATCACTGTGCTGCCCTTACTTCCCTTAACTGGCTGGATCTATTCCAACAACTCAATTACCAACAACTAAACATCAACCAGAAAATATTCCATAATCCAGAAAAATGCCCTTCCATAAATTGTGTTCTTCAAACCTATACTCCTAACTGAGCCCTACGATTTGAAGATAAACATTTATTAACTCTATATAAGCCAAATAAAGCTGCAGGACAATTATGGAACTCACTATCACTACATATCAGGTATACACAAAATCACAGAAAATTCACATTCAAGCTAAAACAACCACTACTCAATTCAAGCAACTGTCCCTGTAAAAAAATCAGTCTAATTGCAAACAACGATCTCTGTTCCTTCCTATTTTCCTCCTACTGTAATCTACCCATAACTAAAACAATCTCATCTTTGCATATATAAATTTGTATATATGTATACCTTTCCATATATACATATGTATATGTGTATATTATAAACTAGACAATCATAGATAACAAGCAATCCTAACAAATGTAAATCATGATGAAATCTAACTGTATTACATACAAATGCTTACATGCCACTGGATTTTCATTCATGTTAAGTTCTGTTTCTCTCCTAAATGTTTTTCCTAGGTATCATCTCTACACTGTTTATTGCATACTATTACCTGTTCTACTATTGCATTGTATTGTATTTTAGTATTATTTTGTATAGTACTACATGAAGCTTTTCTCCCCAGACCTCTGCTGAAAATTGGTTACCCACCCAGTCAGACTTTCCCTGTAATCAAATGTCAATTAAAATAAAATAAAATATGATTGTGTTTCTGAAAACTCGACATCAAAAAAAAAAAAAAAAAAAGACACAAAAAACACAAAATCTACCTTTTTATGTTCTTTCAGGGGGGGCTGCACTCCCTATTTTGGGGGCTGTGCCCATCACCCCTGCAAATTAAATATACCTACTCCAGAATCGCACTACAGTGAAGAAAAGAGTAAATTTCCCGATCCACACTGTACCGCGATCTATATTCAAAAGCTTCAAGTTTTCAAAAACTCAGTCATATGGTCTTGTCCATATGAATTTCAAGTTTCTGAAAACCTGATCAACTGATAGGGACCCATTATGGGTATCTGCAAAGGCCAATAGGTTATACAAGGGTGCGCGTGTTATGAAATGTAGTGATGTGTTTATTCTCAAATAAGTTATTCTTTCCTTGTACAGTATGATGTCTGCAAAATGCATGCAATGGAACTGCAAGTTCACCCATGTAGAGAACAAGATCTTGTTGTAGGATGTCTGTTTCCATGTTCCGCTGTTGATTGTCCAAGTTAAATCTGACTGGCCCAAGTTTGACTATGTCTACTGATATATGGTGGATGATATAAATGTTGTCACTGGCCAGGGTAGAAACTATGAACAGTTAAGATGCCAAGCCAGTGACATGGTAAGGAGCATGCTGCCCACCTGGAACAAGAGCTTAGGGTGATGGCAAGTTGTATGTGACTAAACTACTAGTAACAGAGATGGAGGAGCTCCTTGCCTCTTTGCATGGGGAATGGGGGTGTTCTGAATCTGTCATAGGCCATGTAGAAGTCCCGGTTATTGGGGCAGAAGTTCAGTGAACTTTGAGAATCTCCACTGGAGAAGTCCCAGGTGTGAATTTCTGTTATGTATTAGGCACTGCATATTGGGTAAATGTGTACTGCACTGTACTGCAGATACATATTCTATCAATTCTTTGTGTAGGAAGATCAGGTCTTCAGACCACAAGACCACCAGTATAAGATAGCAAATTTTATTATGTTCTACCACTGTATGCAGCAGTTATCATTCATTCATTCACTGGGTTTAAAATAATGGTGATTTATCTTACTTGTTGTGAGTATTTATCTTATAGAAAATGTGGAATCCACACCCCCACCCCAGTCAGAGGGCACAGTCTCTGTGCCAATGGAGCCCACCCACAATGTTAATAAAGACACTGAAGGACAGGTCAGCCTGGGAAGGGGTGTGTTCCCCATTGTACAATCACCCTTGGGTGCCATCAGCTCAAATGTGTATGGAGAAGATGGGGTGGTCAGTGTTTCAGTGGCTATAGACATTGTGGGTACTGGCCATCTGCTCAAATTAGCTTTCTCTATGTCCGCAAGCCAGCAAATGTACAGGGCCATCTTTATGGAAAGGCTAATAACATCTCAGTCATTGCTGAGTTCATATCTGAGTTGCAGGTTGTGTATGATGACATGAAGGGCTGCATGTATGACCTGATGAACAGTTCTGTAAGCAGCTTGCATGGCACTGGTTTCCCTCTACACACAGGAAGCATGCTAGATACACTTCCTATGGCCACTCCATCTTTGTCTCTAGTGTTGATGTTACCACGGAAGTGAGAGGCCTACGTCAGGTACGTGTAGAGCCACTACCTTCACACCACTATCCAATGTACAGGTGAGCTGGGTAAGATGTGGACGTCCATGAGAATGTGGAACTCCTGGCACAGAAATGCATGGTAGGTACTATTGATGCATTCACACATGACACCTTACTCTCGGCAAAGTCTGATAATGCAAAAACATTGCTATTGGATATGGTTAGATTTGTCAGCATTTTGTGGTTGCACCCCACATCTCCTTCTAATCATATATACCTACTCTGAGGTCACATAACAGTGGGAAAAGAGTATAAATCCTTCCTTAGTATAACTTCAATTTTGTCAACATTTTGTGTTTAGCTAACTTTTATTGATATTAAGTGTTTAGATATTAGCAGGTTTAGATTAGTTTAACTATACCTATATTAATTTTTGATAATTACATTATGATTCATGATACTGTGTATTAATTAGGTTCATAGTTAATTTCTGTGCATGCAGTCCAGGAGACCATTAAGCAGCCTAGCTCAAATTCTCAATTGCTTCCTAAGCAGTGTCTGGTTAAGCAAGTTGTTGAAAAGGCACACAGTAAGCAAATCAAGACTGAGAGAATCGAACCCTGTACCAGAGGAAGTAGCTCATTAACAACTCAGAGCCTTAATCATCTGTGCTAACTAATATATAGACAAATATATATTCAGGAATCCATATTCATATATTCATAAACATTATGTCATAGCATGTGACCTTTGTACCACCTGATGATATCTGTTTGTCTTTCTGACATTGTACTCTGAATGTTGTAATATATGATCATTAATAAGAGACTTTGATTAATTTTGTAATAAATGTTCTGGAACAGTTCACATATACCATCATCCAGAATTCTACTGTATAGCTTGATAAAGATGATGTTGTCCAAAAAATCATGGGCCGGATTCACGAAGGCTTGCATGGAGTCTAAGAGTAGAGTAAGACTCCAGCAAGCCAACATGTCCGCCGAACGATCCAGGAACAGCCGTCAGGGGTGTGCATCTGAGCCCTCTAAACTAGTCCTACACGGACAGGGCTGGGATATGCCAATTACCTCAATTGCAGGCAAAATCCATGCAAATTAGGTAAATTTGCAATCCAGGAAACCCGAACCTGTCCGAGTAGGAGTAGTGCTATCTGCAGAAATGTACTCAGTTGATAACTGAGTACAGTTCTGCAAATAGCAAAACGGAGCCATGTCAGCAGTAAAAAAAGCATGCATTCACAGGAGGAAGCATGCCAATGGCCAAAATAACGACCATTGCCAATGGGAAGTGATGCAAAATAAAAATAAAAATAATTTTTTTAAATCCCGATGTCCGAGGTTTAATAGTAGTGCAGTGCCGCGCAAATGCACTGCGCCCTAAAAAGCAGAAAATTAATAATTAAGATCCACAAATGTGGATTTCATAGCTAGTAGAGGTTGCTAAGGGGGAAGCTCAGTCTAAGAGATGTAACTAAGCATTAATAGGCAATCCTATGCAAATGAGAGTTATGATAGTGAATCACAAGTTCACATAGCAAATGAGCACAGTCAGTGGAGTGTAGGAGTAGGATAAGGGGGGTAACATAGTAGAAGGTAGGTGACATCACGAGGGGGGTATGTGTGAAATTAGTGCAGCTCATTGGAGTAGAGGGACATGTATCAGCTTACATTTACATAATAGTGAAGGAGGTGTGTCAACAGGTAGGCCAGGTAAAGTCAAGAAATTGAAGGTGTATGCTGTGGATAACACCAAAGTTTCTTGCTGAGCGTGCATGCACACGTGTGCGCACCAGTAAACCCGAGTAAGACAGTGTGCGCATGTGTAAGCATGTGTGCGCATGTGTAAGCTTGAGTAAGCATATGTAAGGCTGTGTAAACAGTTGTAAGCGCGTTTGCACCGGTGTGCGCTCGTTTTAACAAGAATAAGCAAGTTTTAGTCCATGTAAGCATGTGTGCACGTGTGTGAGCTGGTGTGCGCATGTTTGCGCTTGTTTGCACGGTGCTGCCCCCTGAGGAAACAGAAAGGGAAAAGGAAGCACAACAAATAGTAGGAAGTTAACCAGGGAGTACTAGCAGAGCTAGCAGATGAAAACAATCGGAATCAGCCAATTACACAGGCATTACACTAGCCCAGCCCAGCACTCAAAACCCACCCAAAAACATTCCAGTATGTATTTCTCAGACACACTGCAACACTGCAGTAAGCTAATAGAAGTGAAAACTGAAAAAGCTTTATTGAGACAAATAAATGTTAGGGGCTGCCATTGATGTCATAAGGCAACATATGCAACATGCTGAGGGTGGTGACAATGCAAATGCTGCTGAGCAACCCACAGTGAGGAGACGGAGAAGAGTGTACAGGCCCGGGGTAACCTACCAGGGGCTACATGAGCTGGAGATAGTGGAGTGCTATAGAGTGGACAGAGTCCTTATGCAGCAAATTGTTGAGCTGTGCAGGGCACGCCTCACACACAGAACCAACAGATGGGAACCCATCCCAGTGGAAACCAAGGTATGTGTTGGCCTAAGTATATTAGCAACAGGTACCTTCCAGAGACCAACTGGCGATATGATGGGGATTTCACAGGCATCAGCATCCAGGATACTGCACCAGCTCCTGAATGCCATGGCAGCACATGTCGGTGATCATGTATATTTCCCCAAATCCCGTGAGGTATTGGCCAGCAATATGTGTCTCTTCCAGCAAATAGCGGAATACCCTGAGGTAGTGGGTGCAATAGACTGCATGCACATTCACATCAAAGCACCAGCTGATGAGCAGGATAGGGTCTACTATAACCACAAGGGTTACCCCTCCATCAACTGCCAGGTCATGTGTGATGCCCAGGGCATAATAATGAATGTTTGTGCTGGCTGCCCTGGAAGCTACCATGACTCCCATATCTGGCATCTGACACAGCTGTACCAGACATTTGCCAATGGGGACATCCCTCATGGTCACCTAGTGGGGGATGCTGGATATGCACTTGAGCCGTGGCTGATGACACCCATCAGAAATGCACACACATCTGAACAGGAATGCCATAATGAGGCACATGCACAAACATGAAATGTAATCGAGCATGTGTTTGGGCTGCTCAAGTCATGGTTCCAGTGCCTGGACACATCTGGTGGAGCCTTGCAGTACTCACCAACTACATGTACCCAAATAGTCATGGTATGTGCTATGCTACACAATATGATCCTGTGAAAACAGCTGCAGCAGGAGCAGCATAGGGCTGGGCACAACAGCCCCCCACCATTTCCAAGGCCATCACAGGCAGAGCATAACTCAGAGGAGGAACAACCTGAGCCTGCCCCAATAGGCAGAAGGAGGCATGCCCAGTATGCTTTGGCCTTGGCAAAGAGGCAACACATAGCATATACACTGGCTCAGTAGGAACCCTGGAAATGATACCTCTCTCCGACTTGCATATATAGTAAAAGCGATGCCTAACTTGACACTACCTGTTAACAAACATGTATAGGGAGTGTAAAATGTGCATCCGACATAGGCAGCCCTGCAGCACCACCTGAGGCATGATTGCTATGTGTTAAGCAATATAAAGCACTGCTAAGCAGCTCTCACCACTATTTAGTATATGTGAACAAAATTGCACACACTAAGTAGCACAACTACAGGCAATGTTCAGCAATATTGTGCACTGTCCAGCAATGTTGGGCAACATTGAGAAATGTTGTGCAAGTCTGCTCAAATGTGGGTATAGTTCATCAAAAGCAGGTAAACAAGTTCATATTTGCTTCACTATTCTTGAAGCAGTCTGTTCTGCCATGTATGAAAATATGAAGCAGTGACAGTCCTTGAACCCAGGATACAGTGCACTACAGTCAGAGAACAGAACCACTAAACCATGACAGTATGTCAATGGTCAGCTTGCATGAAAAAATGTTGATAAGTCAATGCTAAGTATCTAATGGAAACCTTGCATGCATAGCATAATCCCTGTCAAGTCAAGACACAAAGGTGAGGCCTGCAGTAATAATAGAACCTGATATTCAACACACATATAGTATAAATGTTAATATTGGTAATGTTCACACACATCAACAAACGTAGTGGACCTCAGACAGCAACATGCTGCAAGGTCACACTGGGCATGCTCACACACTTGAAACTATGAGACAAATGTCAGGCAACAAAACACTGAAAGTCTGGACTGGGCATGCTCACACACTTAGGTAAAGTGTGAGTACAGCAGTGGGCCACACATATCCCACAGTTGCAAGTATCAACCCAGGAACCTCGCACTATTCACCAATCCACCATGTGCACACAGTGATATGACAACAGACACAATGTAAAATAGTGGAATGCTGTCACAATCACATATGTAATGCAAAAACCTAGGTTGTTCATAGGAAGTGGTAAAGCAAAGAAGAAACAAAACCTGCAATCAGTACCATCACTGAACAATGTGCATCCTGAACATTAGCATAGGTTCAGAGGTTGACACTAGGCTATCTGCCCTAGGGTATGTAGAAGCCTAGCCACAGTGTATTTGTAGTCTGCAATCGCACTGCATCAGTAGACTGTGCCTGTCAATAGTAGGTCACAAAGACATCCTACATATGTTCATGTCATTCTGCCTCTGTCTAGCAAGGACCCATAACATATCCCAGGGCTAAACATACGATCACCTGTCCACCTGTGAAGATTTCACCTGTAGGTGTTCAGCATGGGTCTGTGCATATGTGGTACTGTGATTACATTCCCGAGTGAGTGGAGCCTCTGTGATGTTAATATGCCCCTCCAGCATGTCCTATTAACATCATTGCTCATGTACCTGTCCCTGGAGCATGTAGCTGTAAGGGACTTTGATATCCTCACATGAAGCCTGTCAATCAATGCTGTGATGGACATGGCATCAAGGAAAAGGCACAGACTGCATCCAAGTAGGCAGTAAGCAACTGAGGAGAGCTGGGGGTCACCATAGCCAAACTGTACATACCATCTGTGTGAGTCCCCAGATCCACTTGGTATGTAAATCAGTGTACATTCCAGTTGCTGCAGGTGTTGGGTAAGGTACATCCGAAATGGGCCATTGTATCCAAGCATGTGCCAGATAATTATAGGGTCACAATGATCCCACCTGATCTGGATGTAAAACTGTATGTAATAAGGTTGCCTAAATAGAAGGTTTGTCCAACAACATTGGCAACGTGAATGTCAAAGTCAAGAGTACTAAGTATTCATGTCCACAAATCACAAACCACACACACTGTACGTGATGTATCATCACCTATGTGGTAATGTGTGTGCACGATGTCACTACCAAAGGTGATGACTATGTATCTAAAGTAAGGTAGCTGTAGGCCATGGCTCTGGCACCAGTCAGCCATCTCTGTGAGACCCTTTCTGAGGATGCCTGTGCCAGCTGTGGAGTCGAATATGGCACACAGTTTGCAGCCATCTGCAAACATGGTCATCCATATTCCCCCTGTGTTAGCCAGTATGTATCAGATATATATACAGAACAAGAGAGGTCCCAGGACTGAGCCCTGTGGGGTGCCACGTGTAACTGGTGTATAGTCAGACATGGCACCTGCAATACTGACCATGTGTGTGCTATCCATGATCCAGCTAACAATCCAGATTGTGACATATGTGTAGATATTGAATCTGGTGATCTAATGTGTAAAGGCCAAGCGGGATATTGTGTAGAAGTGGTGTATGAGCTCCAGGTAGTCTGTGTGGACAACCCTGTGTACATCTATGGACCTGTTAACTGTTTAAAGACATCAAACATCTGCAAGAGGGAAGATATGCCCACAACAATACCAAATTGTGTAGGATCCAGTGTCTGTAGGTTCACAATGTGTATGTATATGTGTTCCATGATGATACACTCCATAGCATAGCAGACCAGGATAGTTAGGCATATATGGTGATAATGTCCAGGGTCCCTTGTGGCACCAGCACTGTGTAGTGGGTACACCGTAGCTGTATGCCATTCCATGGGTACACATCCTGTAGTAACTGTGATATTGAACAGTGACATAATGTGAGTGTGAAGTTTGTCATGAATCACGTGTATGCCACAGTCTGGGACACTATCTGGTCCCACTGATGCTGTGCTGTCTGCTATGGAGAGGCAGCACACACATGTTCATCTGTGATGTCAGGGAGGCTACACCCTGTTGTGATGGACATGTGCACTGCAGGGGGGATGGTGGGGAAACATTCCCACTGAACCTGTTGTCCAGGATGTTCGCAATGTCAGTGGGTTCACTGTATCATTTGTAATTATGCAGTAACTCACAGCATATCTGTGAGTTCCCACACAGGTCCCTGACATAACTAAATAAGGCCTTGTGATTGTCCACAGTGTCTGTTGCAAGTGTCTGTTAGAAGTGGGCTTTAGATTAATCAGCAACTGATCGTAGCTATACCATAGTACTGATCAGAGATGCCTTCCAGATTGTGATTGTGCTCCATAATGTAGTGGCCTCCTCCTGTCCATGAACAACTCAGTAATGGCCGTGGTCCAGTAGACAGGTCTCCTGCCTTTGGAGGAGTGAGTCTTGTAGTCATCTGGGATAGCATGATCCATTAATTCCAGTAGTTGTCCATAGAATATGCTTGTAAAGTATGTAGTTGTCTGAGCCATAATTGACACTGTCCCAGGGTGATTGAGGGATACCACCTCAGTTTGTACAAGTGTGATGTTTGTTCATGAGAAGTATGTCACTGAGATCACATAGGATGTGTGTGTGTACGGGATATGTATGTCTAGTGAGATGAATGTATGTTCCGACCTTAACAATTAGAGGTATACCTCTGTTGTGGAACATAGAGTCCCCATGTGTGTGATGATCAGGTACCACATGTATAACCCCCTGTGGGTGTGGTGACCAGGTCTGCCCTAACATTTGAGTGTAACAATCTTAGCAACTGTTGTGCGAGGGTGTCACTGCATGAGTAGTATACCCAGTCAAAGTTTGTGTATTTGAAGTCACACAATATAATGGTGTTTGTTGAGACCTTCACATTCCCCAGTGTTCCCAGGAATAAAGACTGTTGTGCCCATGTTTGGGAGTGTGGTCTGTAACAGTCTACAAACTGAAATGCAGTTTTGACCACTCTCAGTTGCACATGTACGTCCCCCAATACTTTGTGTACTGCTACCAACCAGGAGGTGTGTGTATGAATGATGTATACGGAATCCCCCCTATTGTTGTTGTCCAGACCGATTCCTGTGTCTGAAAACCATGGTATGATGTAAAACATGTTAGTGCTGCTGTGCTTTTGTGAGCCTGAACCAGGTGTTTGTTACTGCACATATATCGACACATGCCATACTGATGTGAGTCCTGAGTGCATGCATTCTGAGGGTTAGACATCAGTTGTTGAGCACCATCACTGTCTGTTTCCTGTACCCTGTAACGTCTATGGCTGTAGTTATGTCATCTGACCCTCACTTCAAACAGCCACTATGTGTGTGTCAAGAGCCTAAGGCAGTCTGTGAAAGCCTAGGGGTGACAGCTGCATGGCGTCCATAACGAATGTACATGGCATGTTGAGCATGTAATCCCAGGCTGACAGACACTGGATCCCCTGTGAATGACAACAATATGTTAGGCAACTGTTAAAACTGATCATGTAATCTGTATACTGTGACATAGTACTTGGTGAGGGTAAGATGCTACACAAGGTCAGGGTCATACTGTCCTGGCCTACATGATCAGAGAGCCCCTCTATCTTGTCATGTAGTCCAGGGAGGAATGTCTGAGGGTCTACACACTGGAATGCTCAATGATGGAGCCATAGTTGTACTTGCAGTGGACTGACAACAGTGCATGTGTCATGTGGCATATCCTGGCACCTGACACACAGCACAAAGTGACCTTCACCTTGTTCAGCCTGGTGAGTGGGATGTCAGTGTGACCAATTACACTCACCTAATACAGTTGTATGAGGTGTGTTGTGTAGGCCTACGGGCAGTGACTGTGTGGCACAATGACTTTGTGAACTATGTGATGATATGTGTGTATGGTTGTGTGTTTGCAGTCATTTGTGTGTCTGCTTTGGATGTCTCAGCTGCTTAGGCAGAGTACAATTAGATGATCCAAGTATGTCATTGTGTGTCAATGTATACGGTTTGCTGTTGTCATAGGTGCATGTGTGACTGTATTTGTGGTGTGTGTGGTTACTTTCACCACCCGATAGACTGTGCCAGTCATGGCTTGTGAGAGCTCAGCCTTCTGTCTGTCTATACAGTTGCACATGTCACAGATATCTGAGTTTGTTGGTAGGAGGACAGTGTTACCTGTGTACAAAAGGCAGTTGTAACAATGCATCAGAATTCCAATATGCACCAGCTGTACTGGAGAGTACACACAAAACCGACCTTTGGACATGCCAGGATATGATGATGACATACACTGTCGACTGATCACAAAGGATCAGTAGTGTGTCAAGTGTGTAAAAGAGTATAACAGGGTTTTAGTGTTCAGGCTTGTTGTTGCTATGGAAAGGAGTACAGACAGAAACATTACACCTCCTTTAGCTAGGTGAGAAATATCGATGTACAGTCATATATGTCCTCAGTCAGGGTCAACTCTACCTGATTAACAATGTCAACATCCTGTCAGACAGGCCCATACATACATACCCATCTCCCAGTGACAAAAGGCCATAACATCATACCAGGAGATATCACATGTAGAATGTGTAAACTGGTCCCCACAATACCAAATGAATCCCATCACGTGGATAACAATGTTTCCCCATATGTGTCATAAGTGAATGACAGAACAAACAGACACTGCACCTGAACAGTCTGTTGAGCCTCACACTCTCTACAGGATCTTACACCATTGAATGTGTTACAGCAACATGTGGCACACCCCACAAGTGTTGATGCACAGCACACCATGGGAACTATATTCCTATAAGCCTATGAAGTCCGAAATGCTAGTCCATGGAGTCCATCATGATTGCAGTCAGGAACAGAGATATTGTAAACCGACAAACACACAACACAAATGTCTGTGGTATGTTAATGAACACATCATGTTCCCCAAACCTGCTAGATATCTTGCAAGGCAGCCACCCAGGACAAACATCACTGACAGGAGCAACACAGGTCCCACATAGACCTTGAATAGCCCTTTACCAACATCACAGACACATGTGGTATCCACAAAACCTACAATCCGTGCATGAATATGTATTGTCATATGAAGGAATGGTAATATGTCCACAGATAGATCACACCAGGTATGAATTGTGTAATCCTGTTCAAGATGTTCACACCTGCTGACCGACAAGGTTCATTTGTGGGATTGCATAACACTACGTGCACACACATAACCATGTCCAGTCTGATGTCAGCAACCTACAAACATAGCATGTGAATAGAGACCACACAGTAAAGCATGTAGCGTGTTGTGTTAATGCATGTCTTACTAGTATCATAGCATAGTTAGGTATGGGGTTTGAATCCTGCAATTGCTGAGTGGGGGTGTGTGTGTATGTGTGTAAGCTCCTTTGAGAGGAGTAGCCTTTTTGGGGACTGTGGAAACACATTAGGAGTGGTGAATACCTCTTTGCCAAGTGTGATGATGTCAGCATCCTACAAATACAGCTTTGGAAAAAAATGCTCCCAGTGAAGCAAATAGCACGTCGTGTTAATGCATATCTCACTAGTGTCATAACATAGTCAGGTAGGGGATTGAGTCCTGCAAATGCTAAGTGTGTGTGTGTGTGTTGGGGGGGAGTGTATGTGTATGATTTCCTTTGTGAGGAGTGGCCTTTTTGGAGACTGTGGAAATACATTTTAAAAGAGGTACATCCCTCTTTGGTAAGTCTGATGATGTCAGCATCCTACAAATATTCAAGGAGAACCAAAAATACCCAGTAATGCATATACCATGCCGTGTTAATGTGTATCTCTCCAATAGCATAACATAGGGAGGGGTTTGAATCCTGCAAATGCTGAGTATGAATGTCTGTATGTGAAAAACTGCCTTTGAGAGGAGTGGCCTTTTTGGAGACTGTGGAAATACGTTAGGAGTGGTGAATCCCTCTTTGCCAAGTGTGATGATGTCAGCATCCTACAAATAGAACTCTGAAAAAGAATGCTCCTAGTAAAGCAAATGGCGCGTCATGTTAATGCGTAGCTCACTAGTGTTATAACATAGTCAGGTAGGGGTTTGAGTCCTGCAAATGCCAAGTGTGTATGTGTGTGATTTCCTTTGTGAGGAGTGGCCTTTTTGGAGACTGTGGAAACACATTTTAAAAGAGGTACATCCCTCTTTGGTAAGTCTGATGATGTCAGCATCCTACAAATATTCAAGGAGAACAGAAAACACCCAGTAATGCATGTAGCGTGCCGTGTTAATGCATATCTCTCCAGTAGCATAACATATTTTGATAGGGGTTTGAATACTGCAAATGCTGAGTGTGTGTGTGTGTGTGTGTGTGTGTGTGTGTGTGTGTGTGTGTGTGTGTGCACCACAGATGGTCAATACAGTGTGTGTTTTGCTTTTACTACGGTATGACATATGTTTAAAACAGTATGTGCATTGCACACATCGGGTATCTGTGGGTCAAATAGATTTGTGTACATGTGACCTCAATCAGTACATAGGTGTGAAGCCTTCTTACTACATGAATACATTTGTAACCTTCAACAGATTGTGCCGTTGCTTCTCAGATCATAGGCCACATATGTATGTCTGCGTCAAGACCAGCCAATGTAGTGACCCGTGGCCAAGGACATCCCTGCCACACACATCCATGACACATACTGTAGAGTACTGTGAGTGAGGGTAATTGCTGGGGTATATGTCAGACATGTTCATACACAACAACGACTGGCAATAATGGACAGTCATGATAGGTGCACACCAGCCCTGTGGATATGCATGCAGGCCCCTAACGAGTTATGTGAAACACCGAGGGACCCCACAGTACCTATGGATATGTGGATACCAAGGGACAGATGACATAACACATGTCTGTCTGTACACATTGGTACCCAACATACGTGTTCATGGCTACCACCTATGTGGTACTGTTGGGATAGTATGTATAGTAAATGTGAATGACCATGCCATAGATGGTGTACTGCTATACAGCATGTGTTGGACAACAGGTATATGTCTGTATGATACCCTTGTGTAGGATATGCATCCCATCTGGGGAATGCAGTGTAGGCCAATGCATTCATTACCAGATGTGGATGGACATATCCCTAGTATGTTTGCATGTACCGAAGAGGGCTTTATGCCACACAGGTGTGGTCCCAGGAACGTGTAGTGGTCAATACCACTGGTTACTGTCATAGTATAGTACTGGAAGGATCCAACCGTTACTGAGTTGCCTACAACTGTGAGTCATTTGTCAGGACATCATCTAATGATTGGTTATAGTCATGCTGTTGAGGTGGTGTATACTGCCAGACTGCAGATCAGTGACAGATATCAATGGTATCACCCACAGCATAGTGCCAACCCATGTCATACACACATGTGTACCCATGTTAGTACATATCTGTAGTAGAATGCATACCGGCCATCGAAAGATACCATGAGATGTTCACAATGTGTAGGACAGGGTATGTTGCACATCCCACGTGTCCACTATGCATGTACATGCAGACAGTGCACACACACCATGTTCACAGATGTACACCTGATAATTGGTAATGCACACATCACACACGTACTGTCTACTCACTAACACATGTTGTCAACACTGTACACTTCATCCAAGTGGCACATGGGTGGACAATACATACTCAGACCTAACACTGGTGTAAACAATGCTACAATGACTATCACAGCTGTGATGCATAATGCCTGCTCAGATATACCTACAAGGATATCAGTACAGGTTGTAATACCTCCAGGGGCATGTCTGCCAGGGACAGTACAACCAGTGGTGCTCCCCTGAGAACCCCTGGACATCCACCTATGTGGTACCATTCCAGTAATCCGACTATGGCTGCTGTGAGGGGATGCACGTGCAATAGGTACCTCACTCTCCTGGTTAATGCCAACTGTATGCTGTCCCTCAGCTACGGCCATTGGTGACGAGGGATGTATTGGCAGTATGAGTATGTGCATAGATGGGGTTGACAGCTGTGTACTGTCGATTAGTGGACCAACAATAGACTCTGTCAGACCTTCCTGTGCCACAATACATGTCTCATCATCTCCACTATTAGTGGCGGTGACATCAGGTTCCCTGCTACACTCAGCCATGCCTAACACAGTGCCTGTGGAAGGAAGACAGGAAACGCACTTTCCAATCTGTACATGATGTTAGCACACATGCACACATGCACACATGAACACATGCACACATGCAAACATGAACATATGCACACATGCACACATGAACACATGCACACATGCACAGAAATACACTGCTCACCACAGCACATACACACAGACACACACCCACACACACACACACACACACACACACACACACACACACACACACACACACGCACACACACATACACACCAGCAATCCAAAACATACACAATAGTGGGTGATGGTGGGTGACAGTATCTCAAGGCAAACAGTCACCACACACGTGCTAGCAGGCAGACCATGTGTTGCTCAACACCATGTAGTGCAAGTGTAGATAGCCCTTTCTAATGACATTATACATGGCTTTGATGCATGTGTGTGTAGTTGTGCAGTGATTGGTTACACCCTGGAACACAATGTGTACATGGACACTACATTGCTGTGCAAGTATTATCTGCTCTGCAATATCATGTGCACCATCACTCAATGGTATACATACCATGGCTACATGTGACATCTGTGTGACACATAGATTGACATGTGTGATGACAGTGTCTGTGTCCATATCACATAATAGTGGGCACAGGTGTAGCAAATGCATGCAATGTACAGACATGGGACGAGTGGTGCATGTTGACGTGAAGGAATCCCAATGCACGGCATGGACATTGCACAGTTGTTATGGTGCGTGTGGGACATATTGCAGATATGTTGTTGCCAGCCATGACATGGCATGCTACACAACTGCAACATTAAACACCACACATAACAAATGTGTGTTATGTGACCTATGCACCCAATAGCATTCCAGGACATATATGTGACACTCTGTACAGATGGCGGCTGTTGTGCAAAATGTGTATACTAGCATATGTAAGCACACATGCTATGCATGGTATGTATAGGTGCATATGTTTGCACACACAGAACAATGAGGTGCACAGCAAAGACTGCTATGTGTAGTACTGTGGTCACTGTAACTGGATGGGGTGTAGTATCATGTGCCATCATCATCATCATGCATCTTGTGGTCACTCACGGCTACTACTGTGTGACAAACCACCGCCTAGCATGCTGTACCTAAACTGCAGTGCCGTGCATACATTCACTATTACACAGCCACTTTGTACATGGGTGTATGAGGTGCCCAATAGGGAGCATTGCCTAACATGACTATGTTATGTGTTGAAGACTGTTGCACAGGCCCATGATAAGCCTCTACCCATGAGGTACATCATGTGTGTGTGGATGACATGTAGGATACTGAAGTGTGACTTTACAGCGGGTGTGTGGTTATGCCATATGTAGCATGACTTTGTGTACTGCATGTGATACATGTCTTATGTTGCGTACAGGTGTTGCAACTATGCCTATCCAATGTGCAGTACAGGGTTGCCACAAATGTGTGTCATGCTCTGTGTATTGCATGTCATTGAGGGAGCTACTGACATTACTGAGCTGTGCAACGTCTCACAGCAAACATGCATGGCATGCATTATGCGTAGGTGTGTTACGTGTACATGGCCTACACCTCAGCTATGACATGCATATTTCATTACCAACATTGCATGTATAACACACTTACCAGCATGGATCGGCTGCCCTGCCGTCACACCAGAGGGACCTACGAGCATATGATAGGGTTCATCAGTGGCCACAACTGTGGCATTGCTACAGTGGGTATGCTAAACTGCAGTACAACAACAGTCAACAGTCACAGGTGTAGGGATATTATAAAAACTATCCGTATTGCACAACAGTAGGCAGTGGAACTGCTAAACACACAGTACACATGTCACATATACATAATCTAACAATACAGTTAACTGTAATCTACAGATAGGGCATATTACCTGCTTGCTCCAAGTGGATGTGCTGGGTGGCTCCGGCCTCCATTACAACACATGTCATAATTTGCCGTTGCTGTTGTCCAGGAGCCAACATGCTTAGGAGCAGCTCCTCTGATCTGGTGAGGGGGGGATGTATGGCCACCCCACCACCTGTGGTAAGCTGCTGTCTTTGGATATCAGACGCACGCCGCCGGACTTGTCTAATCAAATCACTGCAGTTATGGCGTACGTGCTTATATGTCCGGTTATGCATGCCTATGTCATTTACCCGACTAACAAGCTCCTGCCACAGTGCAGTCTGCTCCTGCTGGTGCTGGCTGGTTCTGGAGAACAGCATGGTGTACTGCTGCAAAAGGCTGTTGACTATCTCCTCTTCCTCTTGTGCAGTGTAAGCCGAATTACGTTGGTGGGCCATCTGGCTGAAAAAGATATGAACAATTTGTGTGAGAGTGTCCTGTGGCACACTTTACACCTTTACCCACAGATATCACTTTACTGACATATATACCATCCTACTGTCTGTCAGTGGTTACACATGTTCGGTAACACTTGTTGGTTCTCAGGCCACAACTAACTAACACTGCCTGGCAGACTCTATATATCACACCACTACACAACAGTACCCAGCACACTGTTTGTGACACATTGCACTACTTCAAGACAGGGGTGTATATCACACCAATGCACGAACAGAGATGTCATCCATTGCAATGGATGTAGAGTACAGATACAGTAGTACCAATCAAACACCCTAGTCATTGATGCCATAGCCCTGCCTAACAGATGTGTCCAGTTGTTACTATAGGTGGCATACTGCTGTAACAGACTATAGATGTTGCTGGATACACATGTCAACCCTGTTACATGCATACATTTGCAGCCATTGTACAGGCATAATCACACACACATCAGGCAAAAATACAATGCACCACTGTATGCCAACACAGACGAGCATTACCTGTGTACCATACGATGCTGTGTACCACTACTTACACACCCTTATGCCTGCAGTCTGTCCTCTGTGCAGACTACAGGAAACACACATGACAGTGTTTCCAAGCAATGTGAATGCACACCATACTGTGCTATTTAGCCCTATAGCTTCAGGTAGTACTACAGTTCATATTGGTGATGGATTCACCTGCAGTACCACTCACTAAGCATACATGTATTGCTTTAGCCTACAATGAGACACCACAGTCATCAACAGAGAACTACGTCACATCATATACCATACTACTATGTCTGCCTAACAGTACATTACACATCAGTTGCTGTCCTCACAGCTAGGTTAGGCACTACCATGTCAGATACAACATCACACTAAGCTATCACACATTTATAAACCTTGCACACATTCAGCGTTACACTCATTCAACCTCACATAGCAGCTACTGCATTAAGTACATATGTGAGTGCATAGTGCCATAGGTAGGTCATATGCTATTGGCCCTAGGGCCTACAGCAGCCTAGACATATGCTACCCTGGCATTTGACACACATGTACCTTGATTTCACTTGCCTCTGCCAACCTGAACCACAGAGGTGTTTCCTGGGGTGTATTAACAATCTCCCACACAATCATCAGGGGTATTAATAACAACTGCTAAGGAGGAGGAGCCTTGTTTGCTATTGCTATGTGGTCTATTCCCATGTGTGGAATATGTCTGAGATGGGAACCTATCCCTCCAGCATGTGCTGTTTAGTGAGTTAACAAGGTTTAGGGCCCTAGAGCGTGTAACCCCGAGGGGTTGTGATATGTTGCCATTCTGGTTGTCACCCAGCTATGGGTGTGACATACCTCTGTATGTCTGGCAGAGGTCACCTCTGTGTGGCCAGTATGCAATACAGTGTAGTTGTGGTTTTGTGAGTCAGTCTGCATAGGGAATCTGTTTGCGGACAGTATTACCCTTTGGGAGGTCTGTCTGTGGCCTGTTCACCTGGTGTGGTTGTCATGTGAAGTACATACCACACAGGGCATTGTGATGAGTAGAGGGGAACCCTACCCTATACTTCCATAGATGACACACCTGTTGTCATGACACATACCACACAGACAGATTACAGGTGTAGTGTGGCACTGTCTTCATCACAGTGGAGGCTACTGTCCACCTGTGTCCCATGTTCCCTTATCACACCTTCACTGTTAGGTAGATCTCTGCTATGTGTTAGTTAATGGGTACACTGTTTTGTGAAGGTGGAATAGCATTGCAGTATCAACACTTGTCTACAGTCGATGCTTTGTTCACCACACACCTGTTGCGGTACATATGACCCCATGTCTCTGCACCTCTCTCTCTCTCACTATATATATATATATATATATATATATATATATATATATATATATATATATATATATATATATATATATATATATATATATATATATATATATATATCTATATATTATGTATATGCCTATCTATACACATACATGTACACATCCATTGCTGTACACATGGATGTACATATAGGCACATGTACAGTCCACCTTTCATGGTGGGGATCTCACTTATGCGACAGTTGTGGGATGTACAGGTATGTGATTACATTGCACAGTGTTGTGCAGAATGCATGTGGGTGTCCTCAGCCCTTGTAGCATTAGCAGGCCTCACTGTCTGTAACACATCAGATCTGACATATCTGTCCCACAGCATTTAACCACCACATGACATATATCAACACTACCATAGCTGGCCTTAGGCATAGGCCTACTGGGCAGCCACCTAGGGCGCCGCTCTAGCAGGGGTACTTTTCCACTATTTATGTGGACACAAGGATGGGGGCACCAGGAAGTGTTGTGGGGGCACCGTGGGGCCCTTTTGCCTAGGGCACCAGTTGACCCAAGGCCACTCCACCGCACTGCATGCTGTCTTCTAGGCCACACACTACAACCTACATGGATATATGCACATATCAACATTCACTGACAGATAGCTGTCCACCCTTCACTAACAGTTGCAGTATGTCCTTTGCCCTATGCACATGTGCAGATACAGATATATAAATACTGCTGCCACACATGGATGATTTGCAATGTGTGGAGTACTCTTCGGGAACATTTACAACATGCCAACACATACATTTGGGTTACATACCTTACCTTTGTATTTACCTGCTCCGTGTGATATGGTTTTGTATCTTTTTTATTGTTTTGGCTGGTTTGATGTGGGTATTTGCCCTCTATTTCACCTTAGTTTTTTTATTTATGGCTGGTTTGCTTTGGGTTTTTGCCCTCTATTTCAGCTTCAGTCTCTGTTTCTGTCTCTCTCTCTCTCTCTCTCTCTCTCTCACTCTCTGTCTCACGACACCTGCAATGACATAATTGCATGTGTGGACTGCAGGTACAGCCTGCTTTTCTAGGTATCTGCACTTGTGCATGTGACAGCCTCTGCACTAATTGCTGCCCACCATTCAGTAATTGCATGCAGCCTGCTGTTTGGTGATTGCATTACTCACTGTGATTGCAGCCCACTGCTATAAAATGTTAGGTTAGGTAGGTGTAGCCCTTTCATATTTCAAAGGTGTGGCTTATTTTTGTTTGCTCTGGACACCACTGTGTCAGTCTGAAGGTTGGTATTTGTCTCTTATCTGATGCTAGGGTTGTAGCCAGTTATGTGCATGTTGTACTCATACATGGGAGCATATACATTTTTCACACTCACACAATTAACTAACATACAAATGTGGCTATTGCACTGTATTCCTGTGGCCAGTGTTTATCCTGGTCTGATACTGTGTGGTGTTTGTAAGGTGCTACTGTAACATTATTCCCTGCTAGGATGGCTGGTTCCCCTTACAAAGTCATGTCATGCAATTCCACAACCACTGCTGGTAAAGACCCACAGAAAAGGGTTTGTGTTATGCCATTCCTAATTTCCATTTACATTCCCTCATTGTAATGCATGATATATTTATTTCAGAACCAAGTTGTTTGTATATCTGCTGTGGCTTAGTGGTAATTCATGCAGTCCATTGTACCAATGGTTTGGGGTTTGAGACTGGCAGAGGTTTTTTATTTTGCTGCTCAGCAGAACAAGGGCCCTGCCATAGAGTGACTAAGGCACTTTTAAGCAGTAGTAAGCGGGTTTGCATGGGTTTGCGTGATGCTTAGCTAAGTGCACACATGCACACACTCGCTTAGTCCCGCTTACTACTGCTTAAAAGTGCTTACTACCACTAACCCCTGCGCTAATTTCTTTTAAAGAAAAGAAAATGGGGAGATAGGAAAGTGGTGAAAAAGGGGGCACAGAGAGGGAAAGACAGTAGGAAAACAAGCTCGGGATGTGCAGGAAGGGTGTAGGGAAGGCCCATAGCTGCCCGTTTCTTTAACAGCAACAGCTGTGCATATGTTGAAAATTTGGAGTGAGATTTGAAACCTTCCACCCCTGAGAGAGGGGTGAGGACAACATAGTTTGTTGCACTGCCAATTAGAATTATCGGTGTACATGTCCAATGGACATGTGTATGAAATTGGAAGCTATGTATGGGGCGTAATTTTTTTTTGGGTACAGATTGCCCTTTTTTTTTTTTCAGGGGAGAGTGGTAAGTGAGGTAGAGGAAGTAGGTATATTTGGGGAGGTAGGTTGGGTAGGTAAACAGACAAGACAAACAAGATGCATACAGGGGCAGAGTATGACACATGGGGTGGGTAAACACAATTGACGGGGGCGGATGTTTGGAAATCACAAGCCCCTGAGCCCACAGATGGTAACAGTGGGACTGATATCTCCACCCATGGGCAGTCACCACTGGACCTTCACAGACCAGAGGGTCACTGTGCTGGGGGCTGCATAGGTGGGGCAGGCTCACCCGTGAGTCGTGCCACTCTTGTCTAGAGCTGGAGTAGGGGATCAGAGAATAAACGCTGGATCACCCTACGAGCCACAACCCGGACCCTTTGGAGGGTGACAGGAGGCCCTTCTCCTCCCACGCTTTCAGGGGGGGGTGAGCCCCACCCCCTGCAGCGCTTCCACCCGAAGGTGGCACAGGACCTATGGAGGAGGGTGGCCCGGGCTGGGCACCAGACCTGCTGGTGCCAAGTGCAAATGCCAGCTGATGTGGGACAGGTGGGTCTGCTGGGACCGGCCTTCCCATACGTTCTATGATTAGGTGTTTTTAATTGCAACATAGACAACAGCATTCCAAGTTAGTTGTAACAGCATGCAGTAATATTCCCATTAACCCAACACACCAGGGATACAACAGTTGAACAGCAAGCATAACACATACATGTATTGAATGACATTGGATATTCCAACAGCATGCAGGGATGATTGGTGGCAACAGGCCACCAGGATTGTGGTGTTTTAACAGGGGACATGCATCAAAGTAGGTGCAGATTTAAATAACAATAGGACATATGTCCCAACAAATGTTATGAGATTACACATACCCATTGAGGTGTGGAATTGCATTGTTTATGCACATGGAGTAGGGTGTAAAAAGAAACCTCCATTAACATCTTATTAGTACTTTAACTGTATACTACATTCCTATTGACTGCAGGTGTATATCCCCTACATGTATTCTTACACTGAGCAACATGCATTTGATTGCGTTATGGGTTTTGCTACTTCATGATATACCTGGCCTATATCTGACATGGTAACTGTCCAGGATGCAGATGTTACTGCTACATACTTGCAATAAATTGACTTGTTTATGTATGTGCACATCTGGATGTGTTCACATGGCTTTTTCACTTGTTTTCTACACAAACCTACTTTTCAGGTAACACACTTAAGTTTCTGGGGAACACCTTGACAGGCAACTTGTGTGCCAGATTTACCTATGCATGTCAGCCATTTCACAACTGTTTAGGACTGCTGCATACTTCACAGCTACTGGCACTTCCTTCATCCACTTTATATGGGACTGCACTACTGGGGGTTGTCAGCACTTACTACAACAGAGTAACATTTCTTCACTGCAAGGGTTCTACAACATTTCTGAGTAACTGGCACATACACACTGCAATTATTATACCTTTCTTATTTACATTACAACTTTTTTCTACAGGCTCTCTCCTGTATTTTACATTACACTGCATACAGTAGACATATTGAGCAAATGTTATACCTTTATTGATAGGTTATAAGACTGTTTTACAGGCTCACTCACATTTTATCTATGACAGTGCATGCAGAGATAGTATTCCAGACATGTTTTTGCTTTATTCATGGGTTACTACACTCTATTCCTGCCTATCTGACTTATGATATGCAACAGTACATGCAGATAATTTATTCAGGGAATGAATGTTTTATACTTCACAGCTACTGCCAATACCTTCATCCACTTCCTATGGGACTGCACAATTGTGGGTTGACAGCACCTAATACAACAGTACTATTTATTATTGCAAGGGTACAACAACATTTCAAAGTAAGTGACACAGACACACTCCAAATTTTATACCTTTATTAATTACATTGAAAACTCTTTTCTACAGGCTCTCTTCTTTACTTGTTATTACAGTGCATACGGAAGACATATTCAGGATATATTATACCTTTCTTGATGGGTTACAACACTCTTTTTCAGGCCTGCTCACTTATATGTTATGTCAATACATGCAGGGATAGTATTCCAGAATTATTTTAGCTTGATTGGTGGGTTAGTACACTCAATTTCTGGCTCACTGACATTTGTTATATAACAGTACATGCAGAGGATTTTATCAGGACATTTTATTGCTGTATTATTGGGCTTTAACACTTTTCTCATACTCACTCACATATATCATGTAACACTACATGCTGAATATTTACTAGCCTGCCTGGTGGCGCAGCTTTAGCAGCCTATCTGCATAGGCTTGCTGATTCATAGTGCATGCACCTGCAGCTGTGGAGTAAATAAAGGGATATTGAGACATATCTATCCATTATTTAGGCTATCTTAGCTTATCTTACATACTGCATTCCATGGCTACCTACTTAGTAGTGGGGCATCCCGCATTTGACGGGTCTCCTGAATCCACTGGTTCAGAAGGTCCTGCTTTCGCATCTTCAGGTCTGCATGGTGGTGACTGACCTGCTCACCAGTCCGAGGGATGCCTGTGGCACTGGTGAGTTCATGATCCAACTGCTTCCAAGCCTCCGCCTTATACTCTGTTCCTTGGAACTGGCCCTGCAGGAGTCGAGTCTCATGCCGATGGACTAGGAGCCAAACCATATATCTTGACTCCTCGATGCCCCAGCGTTGCGCTCAAAAGCATATACCCTCTCCAACACCAGACATTCTAACTGCAGATAGGAGCTACAATCAGTTATGGCGAGTGTTCCCACCTATGCGGCATAAATATGCCGCATTTCCCACACTTTTCTGTGATTGGCCATTTTTGAATATTCTCGGCTGACTGCAGACATGCTTAGCAATGGTTAAGCAAACATTTATTACTATATATAAGTTAACAGTGGATGCTTTTCCTAAGCTGTCGTGGCTTAGTGGTTCAGTACTTTGATTATGGTGCGCAGTGTCCTGGGTTCAGACCTTATCATTGTATTTTATTTTACTGTTGTCCAGACAAGTTAGGGGGTGTGGCTGTGTATAAGCAAATTTGCTCTAAGTTGCTCCACGTTGCCCGATGGGGCACACCTCTGCGCAAACCGATTGTGCTGGGTAAAGCGCTATTTAGCTTTGGGCAACTACATTGCGCTGGGTAAAGTGCAAGTTAGCTAGGGGCAAGTACATTGTGCTGGGTGAAGCGCGAGTTAGCTAGGGACAACTATATTGCACCTGGTGAAGCGCTGCTTAACTGCGGGCAATTTTATATTGGGATCTTTTCAAATATTTATTTTGTTCTCTGATACATTGGCCATTTCATTGCTTTTTAGTTATGTTTAAACATATATATGTTGGGTATTATTCCATATACTGATTTAAAAAAATAAATGTGAAAGGGAGTGGTGGGACTCGAACCGTGAATGCCTCTTCTTTGTGCAAATGCTCTACCATTATGCTATTGCTATTTGGTGTAATTTGCATAAACATTCGTTCTTATGCTCTTCCATGTGAGAATTGCTGACTGTAGCTAAGCAATGGGTACACACGTGCACACACGCGCAAATACGGGCAGCTATTTTGGGTATTTAAAAATTTTTTTATGGTTATGCGTTTTAGATGTGTGATGGGGGTTTACATTATCAGGCAGTGAGGTGTTGGGTGCAGGGACATTTGAGCGGACTCGCTCTTGTTTATTTACTTTCTTTTTAAACACTTGCAGGGGCGTGGACATTTGGACTGCTCGGCAGTCAGACACGCCTCCTGCTTTCTTACATGGTCAGTGTAGGACTTACGGTTGGGTCAGCGTGCCCTCATGCATATTCATGGCATGCTGACGTCATACCGTTCAACTGCAGCCTCCGAGTAAGACTTATTAAGTCTAACACGGAGGATTTGTGAATCCGGGGGCATATTTCCTCGTTTGGTTGACAAAATAGTTACAGGAGTTTTTCTGACAAAATAAACCGTTACATAAGGCTTTCTGTTATGCATTTTTTAACTTCTTTTTATTCACATAGCCATCCACTCTGCCTCCTTTGGGCTTATTTTTCTGCATTCACAAATAGAGATGATTGCTGCACAGACACACACACACACACACACACACACACACACACACACACACACACACACACACAAAACAATTTCATCAACATTCTTCTGTGTGGCTCCCATAGCATATATTGTTTCTTACAGATTAGCAACTACACAAGAGTGCTGAGCTTTGTCTGCTGCTTTACTTACTGTGCAGCTTACACACTGGCATGCTCAGCTGGTTCGTGTGTATGTATCTCAGGCCTGTGTATGTGTAAATATGCATACATGATTGGTGAGTTCCTCACTGGGGTTGTACATAACTGGAGGCTCAGTGTGTCTAAGACCAGAATTCATTGATATTTGAAAAGGACAGAGGACAAGGTCCAACGTTTGTATATTGCTCACATATGAGACATTCCTGTAACCTTATATCATTGTTGGAAATACACTGATACATTGCTTTGTAGAACTGCACAGTGCATCCTGGGATGCAGAAGGTATGTAGTTTGACATTACATATTGGTGTTACAGGATCACAGATTCATACTAGACAACCAATCACAAAGATCATAAAGAACCTTGCCACTGCAGTTTACTTACTATCCCTGACTGTAAGGGGCTGTGAGACCTCACCACCAGTGACTTTATGGTTAACCATCCAATCATCTAAATTAGAGTTAAAGAGAGCTAGGAGTACAGTCATGCAGGTGCATCACAGCAGCATAAGAAAATTACTAGAAAATGGAAATCAAAATCTAAACCACCTATATTAGAAGTAGTGAATATAGCAACAGAGATAAAACAACTGGAACTGAGATCTTTAGAAAAGGGTAGGAGCAAACTACACAGGAAAAATGGAAATGGTAGGAACTATATATACAGGGGAGGAATGAGGTTTAAAAGAAGGCAGGACTTAAAGAGCTATGTAATGTTTGACTGAAAACAATTGGGTAGATTATAAGTGATGTGTAATGTTTGCAAATGGGAGTGTGTCAGTATGGCGTGTGATGTAAAATGTGTGCAGATAGGATCGCATCTGTGTGGTTTGTTTTCATTTATATAAATGTATGATTGCTTATGTCATAAGCGATGTTTTAATAAAGATGTTTCTTGTTTAAAAAAGGGGCAGGAATCGAATAATTTATATAATGTTGTTTAGGTTATATGATATAAAACATTATATGTGAAGCATAATGTTTGCTAATTTTAACTGCTTAATACAGCTTGATTACTTTTACATAAATGTAAATGTGCCTGTCTCACAAGTTATAATTCAATAAAGGTGATTAAACATAAAAGTGAAAACTGTGAAGCAAAACAGCAGTATGAGAAGATGTACTGTGTAACATCTGTGCACCACTGAAGGTTGCACTGGTAACAATAAAGCATACATTGAATATCGCAAAGCACCATGTTAGGCCACACTGTGCAGCAGGACAGCAGCACAGGAGACTATAATGGGCAATCTAACTGTACCATGGGAGCCACACATACTGGTGAGAAGCACAGCACCAAGGGAGACCACAGAGTATGGTAGCACAGCACCACAGAAGACCACATTGTGTAGTATCCCGGCACCATAAGAGGTCACACTGGACAGAATATAAAATTATGTTGTGTTAGTGTGGTATGTTGTGGAGCAAACCATATTGGAACCCTACAGTTGCCTTGTTTAATTACTGTTATTTCCAGGACTAACCATGTAACCCTCAGTAAACCTTACAGTCTGGTAGAATTCAAAGAATGTTTTCTGGTTTTAAACACAAATAGTTATGGAGTAAAACATGTAGATACTCACACAGCATGACAGTATATAAATATAAGGTCTACCTACAGAGAAATGCTGTAAAGATGCACCCCATGTGTAGACTTTCTTCCAGTTAGAAGGGTCTGCTCTCCTTTAGGTGATTTTATTATAGAATGTGATTGGGCAGCATGTGATATCACTGCTGTATAGCAGACATTGGCTTCCTCTGTTGCATTGTGCTCTAGACTGGGACACTAAAGTTATATCTCACATGCACATGATGGTCTATGTTTCATTAGTTCCAGTATGTCATATTAGGTAGCGTAACAAGCATCAGATAATAATGGAATGGTAGATAGTAGTACTCCCGCCTCCAGTTGCAGTGTGTTCTATTACAGAGTGCCACTAAAGAAACATCTGCAAGGCAGGAGTCCCTCTTTTACAGGTATTGTAATGGCAGGATCACTGGTGTGTGTGTGTGTGTGTGTGTGTGTGTGTGTGTGTGTGTGTGTGTGTGTGTGTGTGTGTGTGTGTAACATGTAGGTTCCTCTGAAGCAGTGTGGTAATATAGCCATTATCACTTATCTGATAAATGTGCTGTAACTGTACAGAAGGTTTTGGACATGGTGTGCCCTTTGGAAGTCATTTATTGGCAATACCACTAATATTCCACTTCAAAGTGTGTTTTATGGAAAAAAAAAGGAAGAAAAAATTCCAAATTCTGCTGACCATTGGCCATATTACTTCCCACCAGGACTCAAAAACAGAACCTTCCTCGAGAATGCCAAATAAATGCCCACCAACTTCCAACCTCCATTCTATCTGAAACATTAAAAACCCAACGACAAAAAATGTCATGCTGCTTAACCACATCTAAGGAAGCAAAACAAATATTAAACCAGTTTCTAAAGGAACAAGCCATGTAAATATGCAAATATTCATTTAAAACCAAAAAGTGCCAGCATTCCATGGGTTGGGAACCAACTATCATCATTGTGAGGAGCCTTACTCTGTCAGACAAATCATGTCATTTCATTGCATGTATAGGCTCCAGAAGTAAAGACTTTAAAAGTGTTTTAAAGTTGTAAAGGAGGTGAGATTTCCAATATCACCTGGGTGATAGTTCCAGTTAGATACAAGAAAGTAGGAGGGGGTAGATATAAATTTTAAGATCTAAGCTGTCTTTTAGGCTTATTTCAGATTAATAAATCTGCAGTGTCGGGACCAGGGTTTTTGAATGGCAATTTGTATGAACATGGCTAGAGTGTCCTGGATTTTATTTTGAAAGTTTGGGACAGTTCACTTTCTTCACAGAAGAGAAATGATGGTACAAAGTGGGCAGTCAAGGGGCAAATTTAGCATTTCCATTCTAAGTCACATCTAGTTTCTGGACAGTGTATTTATTATATTGCAAATTATTAGTGTCATTTAGTTTCAGCTCTAGAATGCTTTCTGATACAGAGGATTTAGTAGCTGTTGATAGTGTCTGGTGGTAAAGCACTTGAAGCTTGTAGTTGGTGCTCTTTACTGTTGTGTCTTGGTGAATTTCAAAATTAAATTGTCTTTAGTTGTTGCTGCCAAGTTACTTCCATGTCTGGACAAGCTCATGTGCTTCATTTAATCAGTGTCAAACTATAACTGTTCTATTTGGAATGTTTACCAAAACTATAAGCTTTTTTTTTGTTTTTGCTGTCTGTAGGCATCCTGTGTTAATCTGTGGCCAAGCAGTTTGAGGTTCTTTAGCTCAAAGGCCTTAACTCCAGAACAATGGCTGCAATGTATAGGTCATTGTCAGTGCAGGTGGTCACAATATTCAGGAGTTTTATGAGCACTTTAAGCACTTGTATGATACAAAATATGATGTAACAGGTTTCTTATTATGATGCAGATAATCATATGCAATATGAGCCTTATTTCTCATTTTAACTACATATTATTTACTGACTCAGTTTGTAGAATGACCTCTTCTGAAAATGGTCAGTGTCTAGACCTTCACAGTTAATAAATGCAAATAGATACACTAGAATCTGTTGCAGGTAATAAGCCCATCGGATACTGCATTTGTGCCTCATGTATTGGATTTAACAATTCATGCCACACTAGCAACTTGTTGAAATGGAGCAGGGCTGGGAACTAATTCACTAAAAGGTCATACATACCCCTTATAATCAGAGGGTGTTGATATTTTAGTTGAACAACGTGTCTCAGGAGTGTTGCACTGTGGAGTTACCAGCATATAAAATTAATACAAATGCTTACGCACAGTGACTGTTCATGCACAAATTAGAGAATAGTGCAATCATTTTGATTAAGAATAGGACCAGGATACTTCTATTGCTGAGAAGAAATTGTGTAATTTATTTCTGGCATATGCTTACTATCTTGGCAGAAAGTTTGTGTTAATAACTAATTGAATTAGGCAATAAATATACTCTCTGATTAGGTATGCAGTGAATTTCTCTCTGTTGATGAGTAGTTAGCCTTTCTGGAACAATGTTTTCATATATATGATATCTCTGTTTGCATTTCTGAATATAAAGTCCATCTGTATATTTGTATACATTTATTTTTAACACATACCATATTTTATAATAACTTGGACCTGAAGGATCTTGCTCAGTTACCAGAGCTACCAAGAGTATGCTATTAAGTCAGTAAATGAAATATAAGGAACAGCTACCTTCTTTTTCCAAGAGTCTTCTGTGACCAGTCATTTGTTTAACATCTTTTGGAAGTCTTTCAGCTTTTCCCAGTTAGTGGTCACCACAGTGGAACTCCAGTCCGCTAATGATTGGCAGTGGATTTTTATGGTGTCAGGTTGCCAGCCCAGCACCCATCCTTCAAGGAAGGCACACGCACCTACCTGCATGTCTTTAAAGATCACTCAAACACAGGGAGGACATGCAGACTCCGCACAGAAGGCACTCCAGCTGAGAATTGAACCGAAGAACCTCTTGCTGGTGAGGTGACAACACTAACTGCTGCACCACTGCAGCTCATTTGTTTAACATCTTTTGCTAACCACAAAAATGAACGAGTCAATAAATCATCAGTAAATCTTGGTGTGTATGTATGAAAACTGACTCCCCTGTTTCATTTTGTAATTTGTTTTGCTTGCTCCAGTATCAGTGTCATCTATTTCCTTTGTGTCTTTAAGTCTTAAACTTGTTGAAATAGCAGGGTTTTTTTTAATTTATTTTATGTCATTCATTTTATGGCAGTACCATATTGACAGTGATGAATATTTACTTAAGAAATTGCCCACTTTTGCCTTTGCCTAAAATAAAAACAAAGTCTGTACAAAATAGATCCACAGAAACCAGTATTCATCTGTTTATAACTTCTGAAAGGAGAGAATGTCAAAAAAATAAAATAAAAAATAAAAAAAGGTCGAACAAAAACTCTGTAGTATTGTCCTCTGAGTCCATCTAGTGGGTATCTCTAAGTCCTACAAGTATTTCTACAGGAGAAAAAGCTTCATTTAACTTTGCAGTAAACACACCTATGTAGAATGACACATGGGTGCCATTGAGCGATAACAGAATATGAGGACTTTGTCTAGAAAGTTACTTCTGTACAAACTGCTTGCTCTGTTGCTGCAGCAGCAGTGTTAGAGGTTCAGTATAAAATATCAACACCCTCTGATTAGAAGGGGTACGTATGACCTTTTAGTGAATTAGTTCCCAGCCCTGCTCTATTTCAACAAGTTGCTAGTGTTGCTGGTACAAAAACAGCGAAAGGACACTGGGTTGAATTATTTTATTTACTTACTTTCACTTGATAACCAGGATAGTTTGACTATGGCTATCCCATTTTCATCCAAGACAGGGGGAAAGAAAATTCCACAGTAACAACTGGCAACCCAGTTTGAGGACATTAAAAGTAAGAGCAATGTCAAGGGTGAAGCATCCAAACATTATGGCCATTTGGCACGGTATGATGATAGAAATTTCTAGAACTGTCTGTGCTCTACTGCAGGTAATCGCATACAGTCTAAACACAGCAGTCATAGACCAATCACTGATAAATATAGAGAGTTAACATACTGCTATATCTTTGTTATAAATGCGGTAATGGATAGATATGAGCTGAATTCGTATCATGGGACTGTTGGACTGTAAGTCTAGTTGGAGATGAATATGATCAGTTATGATGCTATGCCATGGCACTTATAAAATCATGTGTTATTAAAATAGTCAAAAAGAGCCAGTTTGAAGACCTTTTAGTGAGGAAATTGGAAAATGGTTGGAAGTTTGTTCCTTAATTTTTTCATAGACACTAGAAAACTCAAGTGACCATAACTATTACTGGCTATATGTCTTAGGGACAAGTACTTTTCTGATAAATTGAGAAGATGGGATGGAAGATCATATCAGGTGATTGAGATGGACACATTTATTAGACTAAAATATGACAAAAGTCTTGCCATGCTTAAGCCTGAAATAGGGCTGCAACAAATTTTTACCAGTGTGTTTGCTGAAGGGAATGGCAGTGGTGTGCTCTTAAATTATGGCCAGCAGCAAACTGGGCCACCCCTTTATAAGACTGCTGTAGTTTGGAGATTGATCCAGAACTTAGACAGTAAGAACGGCTGATGCACAGGAAAGACAAGGGAGTAAGAAAAAATATATATATGATATGTTAATCATATGAAGGCTGTTATGAAATGTTTTACCACATAGAGGACTTCCAGATTTAGATAAGACCCATTAACAACCAACACCCTAATGTATACTCACAAATGTACAGCTGTTTGTGATTGATATTAAAATATTTAAATGACAGTATTTCAGAGTCTTCTCCTTACCCTAACATACAGAAATGTTTGAATTATTGTATATTATATATATGTATATGTAGAAGGGATGTTATAGTTGCCCCTTCCTCCAGAGTCATTTCTGCCAGTACCACGGAGCAGCACTTCCCCACAATTTCTCTAGCCAGCTTGATAGAGATGGGTGTCTTGAGACAGTGTAAGAATTGTGTCATGATGTCTGATAATCATCTATTACTCAAACAGCATAACGTAGTGTATGAGAGATGTGCATCCATAATATAAGGGTAATGTATAATTAACGACCATGGGATGGGTAAGGCCATTCTATAACCAAACAGGATGAGTAATTTCAAGCACAAAATAGGAAGCTGCACAATCATAAAACATGTAGCTGATGTACACACTACTGCAGGTTCAATCTCATAGCACATGATCAGAAGATGAGCCTGTAGCATGTGATCAGAAGGTCAGCTGCAGAATAATAGCACATGCAACTGATATACACTACTGCAGGCACACTTCAGGTGGAAATTCAAATCTGTATTATTGTAGTCAGTGGCCGAGACATGTTCCTATTGGATTTAATTGGGGAAATAGGATTTACAGAGGAAAGCTGGTCTGTTTTAAAGCCATGTAAGTACAAGAATAAGATGCACTTAGCTAAGGGTTTAGTTACAGGTGAAACCATTTGTCTAGTATTTTGAAGTCAGGAGCTTAATTGGATGGAAAGCTTAACCATCTTTGTGAATGGGAATAGCTACAGCCTTTTCCAAGGATAGTGGGTGATATGAAGATATTATGAAGCACCTGACATGCTCACACACACACACACACACACACACACACACACACACACACACACACACACACACACACACAAAACACACGCACACACGGGTTAGAATTTAAGTGTGAGAGCTTAGGATATTACAGTGACATTCTTTAGCAGGTAAAAACATTATTCTGTAAGCATGTTTATTGAACAGAGATGATGGAGTCTGATATTTCAAATCTGTTTACTGGATGGAATAACCATTGGATGCTGAGTTCATGTTATGCCACATGTGAAATTCAAGTTTCTTGAGTTAACAACTTTTTATCGCAGTCTTCAATTTCTGTGTGAATAAGAAGGCTCTCCCTGAATGGGTAAGTCTATTCCAAACGTTCACTACAAAAAGCAAAACATTTAGAATAATGCTTGTCTGTTTTGGGGGTATATCCAAGACTTCTATGTTACTAGAAAGTTACTAGAAATCCTTACTTTTAAGGAATTTGCTTACAATTTATAATACAAGTGATGAGCAATTATCCTTGTAGAGAAATTAATGTGTTTGGTGTAAATGAATAGCCTATCTGAAATTACATACATTTATAGCCTATTGCCAAAGTCTTTCTACACAAACTAAGAAACCATCTAGGGACTAAATAGCACTGTCAGTGTATCACACACACGCTCATACACATTCATAATGTCACAGCTAGTGCAGTGACAATAAGCTTTAAATATAAAATGCATTGGATCAATGTTCTACATCTTTCTGTATCTACACAGCCTTATCAATTATCCTTACATCATATACTAACACCTTCTTAATCATCTTTGTACTGTCCCACCTGCGCTGTCAATATTCTCCACTCCTTCAGTTCCTCCTCCTCCTCCTCCCTGTCTCTACCTGCACTATTTTTCTCTCTTTTTTACCTGCTGCTCTACATAATCTACTTACTTTATCTCACATGCATAATCACCTTAGAGCAAATAATCTAAACAGTCAATGATTCATTAAAAAAAACGTAACTCAGTAACCGCGCACTCTTGCATTTAATGTAACAATCAGTGTCATGCACATTTCTGTTATATACTCTGTCACATCTGAATTTCTACTTGTAATATTATTCATATAAATCTTTAGGAATATTTTGTCATGCAATATATTTGCACTGATGAAGCTTGTCTCATGGGACTTCCACTAAAAATGGGCACTAGTGTAGTTGGATTTAGCAGTTAACAAATTCATTAATTAACATGCATATGACCCTTCCAGCATTGTTCAAGGTTGTAGGCATACAGAGTACATATGAAAAGAGAATGTGTATACATAAGATTAAACTCATTGCTAAACTCTGGTCAGTTTAATTTATGAAGATATATGCAGTGGTGAGATAGTCCATGCTTCCCTACAAAAAGTGGGCAATGCTATTATATTCTACATACATATATACATGCGTGCAAATGTTTCAAGCACAGGTATTAAAGCCCTTCTAGCTTGCCAATATACCAAAACATTTGTTCCCATAATAAACGCCCAGGCTGTTCTTAAAAATATCTAAACTAATACTTTCTTTAATGTAATTTGGTAGTTTGTTCCAAGCATCAGCTACTCTGTCAGAGAACCAATTAGTACACTTCTCATCCCTATAGAATCTTTTTTGATTTCTCCAAGTCTTTTGGGTTTCTAATACCATGACGGGAATGGACCCCATTCCTAAGTCAGAGTACGATTAAAGTTCATGAAATTAGTATTGTTTCACTCTTTGATGTTAGCCAAAAGTGCTCTTTGCAGTACCCGCAATGTGCCCAGCAATGACTCCTTCTGCAATCCATACGGTGTTACATGAATTGGTAACATATCTACATATGATTGTAAATTCTTTTTTATAAGACCAGTTGCTCCTACTACTATTGGAACTGTCTGGGTATCTTTCTTCCACATGGCTCTCGTTTCTGCCTGCAGATCAAGGTATTTTATGACTTTGTGTCTCTATGTACGCAAGACACTATAGTCACTCGGTGTGGCAATTTCAATGATCAATGCTACTTTTGTCTTCTTTTCTTGGATCACTATGTCCGGTTTTCTAGCATCTATGTTTTGGACTGTTGGTATTGGGTGATCCCATGTGATGTAAACTTCATCATTTTCTATGATTCTCTGTGGCTCATGTTTCCAGTGTTTTTCAGCCACTTCGATACCCTAATGTTTGCACAGTCTCCAGTGTAACAATCTCGCCACATTATTATGCCTTTCAGTATACAGTCCCTCTGCCATTAGAGCATTGCAACCAGCAATAAGGTGTGTAACTGTTTCCAACTTGGTTCCACAAAACCTACATATGTCTGTTTCTCCCACATGTTCAATGGACTTAGTAAACCAGTGTGTACGCAGCCCACTATCTTGGGCTGTCAATATTAACCTTTCATTTCTTGATGTAAATTCACCTCTCCTTAACCATTCCTGCATTCGTTCTTGAACAACATGAGGCTCTTCCAGAAGTTTTCTGTACTTGCAACTATATTTATGCTTTTTCCACATTTCTTGCCTTCTCATCTGATCCTTCACCTTATATTCTTTCTTTTCTTTTTTAGCACATTCAGTTGCTAACTGGTTTTTATCCACTTCTGGTTTGATTTCCATTCCTGCTTGACGTCGATATGCTTCTGCTAAATTAAGCAGAGAGGTCATCTTAGATTTATGTTTCAAAACTTTCACCACGTTTGGATCTTGTGAGGTCAATAGATATGTGTGGAGTCCCACGATTGCAGATCTATACATGTAATCAATTTCATGGAGGCTCATTCCTCCTTCAGAACGGGGGATATATAATCTTGGTATACACTGATTTTTATAAATCATTTTGTGAGCATGAAGCATCCTTCTTGTTTTAATACCCAATCTATCCAGCACTTTTTGGGGCCAGTCAATCACTCCAAAACTATAAGTTAGGACAGGAAGTGCAAATTGATTTATAGCTTGGATCTTGTTCCTAGGTGTCAATGCTGTTGTCAGGATTAATTTAAGTCTTCTAAAGTACTCCTTACTAAGCCTTATTCGCATTTGTTCATGTTTTATTGCTGATCCTTCATCAGTTCCCAAGTATTTATACACCCCTCTTGCTCAAGTTCTTTTATATCACATTCTTGTCCCAAACTGATGTTTTCCTGGTGCTGCAATTTTCCTTTTTAAAGGTTGCTTTTGTACATTTATCAAGACCAAATGACATTCTGATATCATCTGAAAAAGTTTTGACAACCTGCAGCTGTGCTTTCAGTTCCTCATCTGATGAGCTATACAATTTTAAATCATCAGCAAAGAGAAGATGAGAAGTCATTAGACTTTGTTGTTTTCTAGAAGCCAAATTGTAGCCATGGCCTAGGCTGTTAAGTAAGCAGCTTAATGGGTTAATGGCAAGGCAGAATAACAAGGGTGATAGAGAGTCACCCTGGAATATCCCCCTTTGAATTTTTATCCCTGGGATAATAATCTGTCCTTTATCATGGCTTAATTGCAAAGTGGTCTGCCACTGTTTCATGGTTACTGTAATGTAATCAATCAATGTAGGGTGTATCTTATACATTTTTAAGCACTCTTTTATCCATGAATGTGGGATACTATCAAATGCTTTTTTGTAGTCAATCCATGCCATACTTAGATTCTTCCCCTTCTTACAATTCTCCACTATAAGTTTGTTTAACAACAAATGGTTCTTTTTTCCATATGACTTTCTTTTATTGCCCTTTTGTTCTACTGCCATAATTGAGTTTTCTTCTAAATGACTATAAACTCTGTCATTGTTATTGGTCTACAATTTTTAGGGTAGCTTGCAGGTTCACTCTTAAGTAAGAGCATTATTTTTCCTGTTGTTAACCAGTGCAGTGTGCGTTCGGGCTGCATATATAAATAGTTCTTACTCATGGCTAAATCATTGTGCAAAGAAGTTAATACTTTAAGCCAAAAGTTAGGTACTGCATCTGGGCCTGGGGTTTTCCAGTTAGAGGCTTTTCTCAACTTTATTTCAATCTCTCTAGTTGTTACTTCATCCCATTTTATATCCTGTACCTTTAAACTTCTTATTCTTTCTTTTACTTCTATCCATTTATCATCTTTGTTATGTTTCACAGGATCTTCGTAGATACTTCTCCAAAATGTATCTACTTCCTCTTTTTTTGGCGGTCTATCTATTCCTTTTACCTTATTTCCCAGTTCTCTATAAAACTTTTTTGGGTCATCAATAATTTGTTTATTTTGTGTTTTTCCCTTATATTTATCTTCATATCTTCTAAGTCTTTTCGCCTGTTTTGTAATTTTTAGTTTGTTATCTCCAATAGTGCATAACAGATCCTGGTCTGTTCTAATACCATGCATTGCTTTTATCACATCTATCTTTCTTAATATTTTCATTGATCTGTTCCCTCTTTTATAATCTTCTAACAATTATACTTGTCTTAGCTGCTTTATAGTTTTCTCTATTCGATATTTTCATGATGGTATTCACTGTTGCCCCCTCTTTTCCCTTACTACCCCATCATGTTCCTGTGATAGAACTTTATCAGTTATTCTACATAGGTTATCTGATGATTCTCTAGTACCTTTTGATAACCTCAAACATTCCCAGAGGTAGTTGTCCCTAAATGCCCTGTATACCTGAATAAGATCTCTTCTTAAATATCTGTAAGAGACACTGTACAAGTTCAGATATTTTAGTCTTTCATAATAACTTTGATTTTCACATCCATGGATGCCCTTGGTATATTTCCGCTGTACTCTTTCCAGTTTATTCATGCTTGTTTTCCTATAGGGTTTCCATATTGTTATTCCATACTCAAGTTTGGGTCTAATGTAACTAACAAACAATGACTTCATTATGTTTGATTTCCTAGACTTTATAAATCTTTTTATACAACCTATAGTTCTATAAATATCATTAGCCAATTGGTTGATATGATTAGAAAAACTCATAGCTGAATCTACCCATATACCCAGGCCCTTAAATGAGTCTACAGTTTCAATCATTCTGTGTTGTATTAAATATTCACCTTTCAGTTTATGGCTTCCAAATCTCATATGCTTAGTTTTTGATGTATTTATCAACATATTATTCTCCTGTGCCCAAATGGTCAATTTAGTCAAATTATTTTGCAGACATGCCTTATCTGTAACTCTTGTAATCAGTTTACCCAATTTCAGGCCAGCAGCATATAGACTGTAGAACACTCAGATGAAAAAGTAAGGTCTGAAAGATTCAATCTAAACAAGTAAGGGCGTAGTACAGAGCCCTGTGGGACACCTTGACTGTAACCAAGGATTTCACCTGTCCAGTTGGTGTGATACTTGCCATGTCCTATTTGTAAGCCATGCAGTTATCCATCTTATCAACAGTACATCAATACCTACTTGTACAAATTTATTGATTAGTGTTTTGTGTATGACCCTGTCAAATGCTGAGATTAAATCTATATAAATCACATCACAACACAATTTTTCATTCATAGCTGTTATTATATTGTTATAGAACATCATGTTACTGGTAGTAATATATTTATTTTCAACATATGCATGCTGATATATGGTTTAAATTATTTATTTTTATTTATTTTATTTTACATTTGTTGACCAGGATAGTCCGACTGGATGCATGTCCATTTTTAGCAGAGGCCCGGGGAGAAAAGCTCCAACAAAAACAATAAAAACATGCTACAAATATAGTATTGACAAAGATTACATAAGCAAACAAGAAAAAAACAAGTTCCACAGGTTAGAGTTAATCGCTGGTGAAAGTCAAGGGTAAATTGAACAGTAAGATGATTGATAGAGTTTACACATTTTAGATGAGAGTTAGCCAGGCTTGCTACAACGGCATATTTATTTCTGACAATAACTTATCCAGTATTACCTTCTCCATTATTTTTCCACAACATGAAAGTAGACTTAAGGGTTTATATGATTCTGGGTTTGTCCTATTCCCCTTTCCCTTAAAGATGGGTTTAATAAGTGCATGTCTCCAGTCTTGAGGAATCTCTCCATATTTATATGACCTAGTGAATAATAGATATAATGGTAGTTTAGGTTCTTGTTGATATGTTCTCAGACCATTGTTACTTATTCCGTTTCCACCCTGTGCTTTTTTTGCCTAAGTTTGTGTTATACGGATGATAAAAAGGCAAGCCGAATAGAGAAATGAGATGAGTTGAAGCAAGTCTACAGCAGATGTTTTACAAGTTGTATAAAATCTCTAGTTTCAAGTTACTTATGATACTACATTGTTTATATGCAAGTCAGACTGGATTTGAATTTATCAATGATGAATCCTAGCAATATAGTTGAAGAGAATTCTTCAATGGCTGAATTGTCGAAGTGTGAATTTCAAGATTAGGTTTGGGGGGTAAGTGTGGTGGGTAGTTTTGGAAGAGCCACTGTTGTCCTTTTCATGACTTTTAGAAATAAGCACCATAAATACGTTGTTTTATAACATTAAGACAGAGCTCTGGCTCTAATGATCAAGTCTTTGAGGAATGAAAGCATTGTTGTAGGTTGTACTTGATGGTGTCAGTGCAGTTTCTAAGCTGGTGATGTTTGAATTTTCTGTATATTAAATCATTGTTCATGTAAACAGTGTCTGGTCATGTTTTTTACAAATACTGCAAATAGTATAGGGGGTCTAAGAATTATCAGTAACAGTTTAAGGGTTATTGGAAAGGTAATGGGTGAAACTTTTGGTTGTACTGATGATAAGGCCAATGACATTCATTATTTGAAGGAGCTTAGAATGGTTGACTAAGTCTGTTGTCTAATGTCTTTGACAAGTCAAGTCAAGATACATTGCAGCTATGTAGGTATCTTTTTATGGTTCAATGTGGGAGAATTTAAGTACATCCAGTGGGACAGTGCATGTGCTATGACTGGGGCAAAACCCATGTTGAAAATCTTAGAGTAGGTTTTCAATAAATAGGTACTGTAGACTGACAGTGACTGTATCTCCCGAGTACTTTAAAATATGAGGATAATAAAGAAGTGGACTAATATGTGTTCATTGCTAGAGATTGATCTCCTTTGTGACACCCGTGCACTGGCCCAGTAATCAAGGAGCCTCAATCCTCACCACTAACACCAGTGTGGGACATCCACATTGGGAAGGATAACAAATACACACTCAGTAAAGTACAATTTCCCTTAAGAGCACACAGAGATCACAGTCAGTCTGGGGCTGGTTTCTCTCTTTCTCTCCAGATCTCCAGTAAGACTCCTCACTGGCACAGCTATAGGGTCCAGATCTCAGCCGAGTGGTCAAGCTAAAACCTCCAGCACCCTCTTTGTCCAACCAGTGCTTCATGTCCCTGCCCAAGAAGCTGACACACACACACACACACACACACACACACACACACACACACACACACACACACACACACACACACACACACACATATATATGAATTATATACAAACACACAGACACTCCTGGGGAAGGGTGGCACAGGTTACCCAGCTATGCCCCTTCCTGCCATTCTATAAGGTAGTACCAGCTGCCACCAACCACTAATATCAGCTACCAATAAGGCCCTTACCAAGGGTGTCCGATTATACCGTGCAATGTTATTATCCAAATAGTAAGTGGATGAACAGCAAGGCTTATTTGGAATGGCTTGGTATAGTATCACTATATACATGCAATGTACTCTAGAGCTTAAATTATCTCTACACAGAACAGCCACAGTTGAACAGTTTAAAAATATTTAATAATAAATAATAAAAACATAAGACAATACTTCTTACTAATCAGTGGTAGTCAAGAGTTCAGAGATCACAGGAAAATGCTTAAAATAATACAGTAGAATAGTTCTGACATCAATACAGAAAACAGCTAGACTAAACTTACTATTTTCTATCTTTTCCTAAGAGCAATCACAGTTCTAAATAAACTTACACATAGAGCAAAGCAGAGTACTGGTGAGCTGTTGTCAGCTTTAGACAAAATCCAAAATGCTCTCTCTCTGTCTCTGAGAAAGTCCTTTACATTGATAATACATCCTGCTGACTCATTTTAGATTACATAATTCTTAACAATTTCTGGTTTCCCAGGCTAACAGAAACTCTGCATTTATCTTAGTAAGCTTGCACTTGGTCAGGAAACCATAAAGACATGATATATATATATATATATATATATATATATATATATATATATATATATATATATATATATATATGTATGTAAAATCTAGCAATTAACTCTGGTCTCAAAACAATAGAAAGAATCTGCTGGTTCACACTACCATGGCTCTGAGCCCTGAGATGAAACAGTCATAAAATGGTTGACTTGTCAGCTTTCTTACAGCAGTGTGCACTGTCATTACATTTTTGCAGTTCAACATCCAATACAGTCATCTCACATGTAAGAGAACAAGCCTATAGTTTTTATTAATATTTACAAAGACATAGAATTATCTACAAAATTCTATCTAGCTAGGCTGGCAGCCTTCACATATCTTCACACTCCCCCCCCCCCCCGAGAACTCAAGCTAGTTTTTCAAGTGTCCCTTGAGAAATGTTGCTTGAGAGGTTTAGATCTATCTGAGTATACCTTACCCAATTCCCTGTCTTGAGAGCCCATCTGCATTGGCATTGCTACTCCCACTGCAGTGCTGCACTGATGTATCATGTTCTTGCAACCCTAGGCTCTATCTTAGCAACTTGGCATTTTGCTGGCTTGCTCTGTTTAACCATGTTAAGGGATTGTGATCTGTCACTACAGTGAATTTTCTCCATATAGATAAGGCTGAAGTTTCTGCAGTGCCCACACTATGGCTAGACATTCCTTTTCTACAGCTGCATAGCATTCCTCCCTGGGTTGGTACCTACAACTGAGATAAACCACTGGGTGCTCTTCTCCCTCTGAAGAAATCTAGCTAAGTACAGCCCCCACCTCATGGTTTGAAGCATCCACCTGCACAACAAATTATTTGCTGTCATCTGGACTGGGTAACATGGGGGGGGGCTCCCAAAGCTTCTTTAAGCTTCTGAAATGCCTGCTCACATGTTGTGGTCCACACTACCTTATCTGGCCTGTTCTTCCTTGTCAGGTCTGTGAGGGGAGCAGCTATGGTACTATAACTGGAGATGAACTTTCTGTAGTACCCTGCTGTCCCTAAGAATGCCCTCACCTGCTTTTTGGTAACAGGTGCAGGCCATGCCTGAATGGCTTCTACTTTGGCAGGTTCTAGCCTGATCTTACCACTCCCCACTCTATTCGCAGGTAGGAGACATCTGCCATACCAACCTGACATTTGCTGGGCTTAATGGTCAACCCTGGCCTCTGTAGTCTGCCCAGCACCTCCCTGACATGTTGAAAGTGCTCTTGTCAGGAATGGCTGTAGATGGCAATATTATCTAGGTAAGCAAGGGCAAACCCTCCTGCTCCTGCTAGGATACAATATGCCAGCATCTTGAAAGTTGCTGGGGCATTCTTCATCCCAAAGGGCATCTTTGTGAACTCATACAAGCCAAAAGGAGTCACAAAGGCTGAACTCTCTTTAGAACTGGGAGTCAAGGGCACCTGCCAGTAACCCTTGTTAAGATCAATGGTGGTAAGATACTTAGCCCCACCCAGCTGCTCTAGGGCCTCATCTGTCCTAGTCATGGGGTAAGCATCTGACTCTATGTGACTATTTAATTTCCTGTAGTCCACACAGAACCTGGTGCTGCCATCCTTCTTTGGCATCAGCATCACTGGGGTGGCTCAGGGACTGTGGGACTCTTGAATTACCCCTAGTTCCAACATTTCTCTGTGTACAAAATTAATCACTTCCTCACTCCACATGCTAGGGCAGTTTTGGCCCATAGGCATCTACTTTCCACCCTCCTATATGCCTACCCACTTTTTACAAACCCGAGTAAGACTGACCTTAACAAACTCTCTTGCTGCTACAATCATATAGCCAGATTTGCCATGGGATCAGCATGCAGAACATACCACTATCTGAACTTAAACATTCTAGATTGGCTTGAATTGCCTAGCCAGCTTCAGTACAATCAACTAATAGTTGTATATAAAATTCTCTGTCAACCTGAAAACACGCCTGTACTTACAAACATTATCACCCCTTGCAGTAACCTCAAGACACTCTGCTCATCCAACAAATTACTTATTCAAACTCTCAAATCAAACAACTTAACTGGAGACTCTCTGTATGCCTACTCTGTTGGCAAAGCATGGAACTCATTACCTGCTGAGTTTACTTCAGAATCCTCTCTATCACAATTCAAAAAAAGCGTAAAGCAGTACCTTAAAAGTCAATGGCTATGTCCTTGCTCTTATCCTGATTAACTCTCACAATATAAACAAGTGCTAAATAGGACTTTTGGCTACATCAAGAATGCTTCCTATTAGAGGGACTATAACATATCAAATTTAATATATTAAATTCTATGTCTCATATCCTGTGAAATATATTTGTAACAGTGCTTTGCTTGTTTAATACATGTTTGTCTGTTTGTATGTCTAGAGCTCTTCTCCCCAGGCCTCCGCTGAAAATGGACATGTATCCAGTCAAACTATATCCGCGGTGGTGGTGCTGCGGTAGCGTTGTCGCCTCACAGTAAGACGCTGACCGGTTCGACTCTCAGCTAGAGCGTCTTCTGCGTGGAGACATGTGTGAATGGGCGTACCTTCGTTGAAGGTTGTGCGTTAGGGCTGGCAACTCAGCACATAAAATCAACTGCCAATCATTAGCAGACCGGAGTTCCGCTGTGGTGACCCCTAACCGGGAAAAGCCGAAAGACACAACAACAACATCCAGTCAGACTATCCCGGTCAACAAATGTAAAATAAAAAAAATAATTAAATTTCCTGTATCTCCTCCCTCAGAGTCTGTTTGACTCTCTCAGGCACCCTATAAAGGGCCTGCCTAATAGGCCTTTGGGTCCTGTATCCACCTCGTGCTGCACCAGGTGGGTGCACCCTGGTTTCCAGGTGAACATGTCCCCAAACTCCTGTAACACTGCTCGGATTTCTCAAACCTGGGTAGGAGATAGCTGCTGGGACATTGCTATCCCTTCCACTGAGGTGTCAGTCCGAGCCTCACTGAGGAGATCAGTCACCAGATCTTCCTCAGACTCCTCCTGCAATCCACTACAAACACTCAGCACAAGGGCCTCCCTATCATGGTAAGGTTTCATAATGTTAACATGGTACAATTTGTGCCCCTGCCTCCTGCCTAGCAGTTCCATCATGTAGTTAACATCACTTACCTTTCTTACCACCTTGTAGAGTCTCTCCCAAGCTGCTTGCAGCTTGTTGTGTCTGACAGGAATGAGAACCATTGTCTGCTGCCTACAGCATACTCTCTAGCTCGAGCATTCCTGTCATACCATACCTTTTTCTGTTGTTGGGCTTCTGCCAGGTTCTCCTGGGCCAAGCCCATGAGTTCCCTGAGCCATGTCCTGAGGTTTAGGACATATGCCACAACAGACTCCTTGTGAGATTCACACTCACCTTCCCACTCATCACAAATTAAATCTAGAGGTCCCCTCACCCTATGCCCATACAGCAACTCAAAGGGTGAAAACCCTGTGGATTCCTGGGGAACCTCACTGTAAGCAAAAAACACATGGGGCAAATATTTGTCCCACTCCATCTTAAACTGGTCTGAAAATGCCAGTAGCATGGGCTTGATTGTAGAGTTTAACCTCTCAACAAGACCATTAGTCTAGGGATGGTAGGGGGTGGTCTTCAGGTGCTTCACCTCACAGTATTTCCACAGACAAGCCAGCAGGTCTGACATGAAACTGGCACCTCTGTCAGTCGTTATTTTTTTTTGGGAAACCTACCCTGCTGAAAATCTTGAACAAAGCATTTGCCACCTTTTCTGCTTCAATGGAGGACAAAGCCACTGCCTCAGGATATCTTGTAGCATAATCTACTACCACTAGGATATACTTTTTCCTTGTGGAACTTGGGGTACTCAGAGGCCCCACAATATCCATAGCTACCCTCTGAAATGGCTCCTTAATCACAGGCAAAGGCATCAAAGGAGCTCTCACCTTGTCTCCTGCCTTGCCTACCTTTTGGCACTGCTCACAGGTCCTGCAGTACCCTGTTACATCTCTGGAAGTTCCAGGCCAATAGAAGGTTCTGCATAATACATGTCTTTGTAGGTTTTATGCCCATATGACCTGCAAAGGGAATATCATGGGCTATGGTTAGAAGTACCAGATGGTAGGCTCTAGGCACTGCCAACTGCTGTATCCTCTCACCTTCTAGCCCTCCCTCAGGGGTTCACTCTTTATACAGTAAGCCTTTATCCCAGTATACACATTCCTCCTTCCCTTGAGAATCAGGTGCCTCACTAGCTGCCTGCTTCAGGTGTTGTAATGTAGGGTCTGTAAGCTGAGCCGATCTCAACTCTCTCTTTGTAACCCTTCCCAGCTCCCCTGCAACAGGAAGTCTGGCATCCTCTGACAGTGGTGCCTCACTGTCAGCCTGGGTACTCCTCTACCTTTGCAGTCACTCTGTCCAAGGGAACATCAGTACCCACAAGCAGGTGTGGCTCACTTTCAGCCTTACTGCTATAGCGTAGCTTCCTCCCTGAAGTAACCACCTCACCAGTCCTGGCTGCAAGTATGCGGTCTGTCTGGGTCTCCCCCAGGCTACCAGATCCACATGCTTGTCTCGAAGCCTGACTGCATGTAACTGCATTAACACATAGTACTGCCTCATCAAAATCCTTCCCTATCAGGGCATCTGCAGGATGATAGTTCGGTACCCTTGTTGTCTCAAGACAACCTACTATTGACATTTTGTCTTTCCTACTTACTGGGTCTCTCACCTTTTATTCCTCACCTTGCCTCTGTGGACATAAATATGCCACATGGCCCCACTGGTTGCATTCAAAACATTTAACCCGAGGTCCTGGACGTGTACCTGGACTAGTGGCTTCCCCTGCTACTGGAAGATTCTATTGGGGCAGTCTGGGCTGCCCACCATGGGTTCCTTTAGACCCATGGGCAGTGCTGGGGGTTCCTTTCCTGTGGAAGGATGCCCTGGTTGCTAGGTATAGGTCTCCCTTCTTCCCCAACTCATCTGAAGTAGCACATTGTCTATCAACTAACCAGATCCTCATGTCTGCAGGCAAGGTGCTATGGGCTTGTTCCCTCACCAAAAGGTCTGCCAGCCCTTCAAAAGTGGTGACCTGACATCCACTCACCCACCTATGAAAATAAGTGCTCAGTTCAGCAACAGATTTACACACACTTTCTTCTGCCTTGCGTCTATGCTCACAAAACATTTTCCTATAAGTTTCAGGTGTTAGCTTAGAAAATTCTGACAGACAATTCTTAACAGCAGTATAATCAAAAAATTCATGATCAGAAAGTTTAGACAACACAGTTACAGCTTTACCATGGAGTAAGGGGGTCAGGAACAGTACGCAGAGCCCTTGGTCAACATCATACTGTTTACATACCCTTTCAAACATAAGAATGAAACTATCAAAATTATCCCCCTCTGAAAACTGTGGAAGACATTTACTGACCTTTTGTGCTTCTGGGGTCCAGTTACTCCCTTCCCCATTATCTCCATGACTCTGGCAAAGGGTAAGCATCACCTTTTCATGCTGCCTCTGCCTTTCCTCCTCCTCCTCAGCTTCCAGGCATAGCGTTTTATCATTCTCCTCAGCCTGTAGATGTCTCAGTCTCTCTGCTGCTTCTTTTTCCAAATGTCTGGCCTCCAACTCAAGTCTCTTTAGCTCCAGATGGATTTTTAAGTCCTCTGCAGAAAGGTTGAGCAGTCCATCTCGGAGTGTTGTACACCTCTACTGCCAGTCTGATGCAGCTGTGATCAAAGCTGCAATCATGTCTGCCTTAGTCAGGTTTCCATACACCAATCCCTTAGCCTGGCACATCTCAACCAACTGGCTCCTTGACAGCTTGCCATACTCCTCTGCTGACATGCTTGCCTGCTCTCCCTGACTACCTAAGCTAACAAAAGAAATAAAACTCTGAATATTCACTGCGTGGCTGATTTAGAGTACAAAAACACCTTCAGTGATTACTGTACACAAGCCACAGGAATTCAGTATCCACACCACTACAAGCAAATTGCAACCAATTAATATTTGATGTGGAAATCCTACCACTGCCAAACAATTAATATGTGATGCCCGTGCACTGGCCCAGTAATCAAGGAGCCTCAATCCTCATGACTAACACCAGTGAGGGGCATCCACATTGGGAAGGATAACAAATACACACACAGTAAAGTACAATTTCCCTTAAGAGCACACAGAGATCACAGTCAGTCTGGGTCTGGTTTCTCTCTTTCTCTCCAGATCCTCAATAAGACTCACCAGTGGTGCAGCTATAGGGTCCAGATCTCAGCCTAGTGGTCAAGCTAAAACCTCCAGCACCCTCTCTGTCCAACTAGTGCTTTGTGTCTGTGCCCAAGTAGCTGACATACGCACGCACAGACACACACACACACACACACACACACACACACACACACACACACACACACACACACACACACACACACACACACCCTCTAAGATATGAGTTATATAGAAACACACAGACACTCCTGGGAAGGCTGGCACAGGTTCTCCAGCTATGCCCCTTCCTCGCAGTCTATAAGGTAGTACTAGCTGCCACCAACCACTAATATCAGCTACCAGTAAGGCCCTTACCAAGGGTGTCAGATTATACTGTGCAATATTATTATCCAAATAGTAATGGATGAACAGCAAGGCTTATTTGGAATGGCTTGGTATAGTATCACTATATACATGCAATGTACTCTACAGTTTAAATTATCTCTACACAGAACAGCCACAGTTGAAAGGTTTAAAAATATTTAATAATAGATAATAAAAACACAATACAATACTTCTTACTAAACAGTGGTAGTCAAGAGTACAGAGATCACAGGAAAATGCTTAAAATAATACAGTAGAATAGTTCTGACATCAATACAGAAAACAGCTAGACTAAACTTACTATTTTCTATCTTTTCCTAAGAGCAATCACAGTTCTAAATAAACTTACACATAGAGCAAAGCAGAGTACTGGTGAGCTGTTGTCAGCTTTAGACAAAATCCAAAATGCTCTCTCTCTGTCTCTGAGAATTCCTTTAAATTGAAAATACATCCTGCTGACTCATTTTAGATCACATCATTCTTAACAATTCTCTGGTTGCCAGGCTAACAGAAACTCTAAATTTACATTTGTTAGTAAGCTTGCACTTGATCAGGAAGCCACAGCAATTAAAGGCATTATATATGTAAAATCTAGCAATTAACTCTGGTCTCAAAACAATAGAAAGAATCTGCTGGTTCAGACACCTCGGCTCTGAGCCCTGAGATCAAACAGTCATAAAATGCTTGATTTATCAGCTTTCTTACAGCAGAGTGCAATGTTGTTAGATTTTTGCAGTTCAACATCCGATACAGTCTTCTCACATTTAAGAGAACAAGCCTATGGCTTTTATTAATATTTACAAAGGCATAGAATTATCTACAAAATTCTATCTAGCTAGGCTGGCAGCCTTCACATATCTTCACATCCTTTATGAAGAGGTACAATAATCACCCACTTGCAAATCATGTGGACCTGGCATTTCTTATGGAATTATTTATTAGGAAATTGACTAGGTGTGTAACAGGTCTGGCTGCTGTTTTTAATAATTCAGGTAGGAGATTATCTAGGACTACACACCCCAGCTTCAGTTTGGTTAGATACTTGAGGGCAGTGGCTATAGAAACATTCTGTTATGAATTATGGTGGAGAGGGATTAGGTAGTCAACAAGCAACTGCACTGAGGTTGTCTGATACCATTTTCTGATTGATCATGGAAGTGATTAACAATGCCTGGGTTATTTAGATGTGAATAGAACACTAGAGCAGAATTACTCCTCTGAGTTGAGAATATGGGCAGTAGTTTTCAAAAATGTTCTAGGGTGTTGTTCTGCTGTTGCTAATTAAGGAAGCAATATTTCTTGATTATGAATACTGCTTTTTTGTTTTGCATGGTTACATGTTTTCTTGAATTTATTTCGATCAATTAGGTTTTTGGGGGCCATGAATGATCCCTTTCTTTCACTATGTATTTTTTTTTAGAAGTTATTCATGGGAGAGTTGTTGAGCAGTCATATATTTTCCTTATTTTCCTTAGGATACTGATAACGATAGTGTCAAAAATTATAACTGCCTCCTCTACAGGTAATTAAGTCTACAGACCGCTTTGAGAGTAGAGTTGAAAGTACCTACATTAATGTGTTTCATTTTCCACAACAACGGTAAGTACATCATTTCTTAGCAGCACAAAACTACGAATATAGGACATCTGTCACATCATCTCTTTCTCCTTTCCTTCCATATTATATATGGGGAAAGCAGATCAGAATTTATTTCACAAGTTTAGGATTTTGTAGACATTCTTGATAATTAGGTTTCAGTGAAAGACAGTATGTCGGCTATTGTCAAGGCATCACATTTCCAACTGAAGAATATTGCTTAGCTCTATAAACTTATTCCATATTTGGATTTGTCTAGCCTACAGTGATACATGCACTGGTATCATCCAACTCGAATATTACAATATTCTTTTATCTTGCACTCTCAGATAGGGACGTGAAAACCCTGCAGAGTTTGCAGAATTTTGTGGCAAGTTACTATCAGGTAGCCCAAGTTTCTGCAATATTACTCTTTTACTGCAAGATCAGTACCGGCTTCCAGTCACTAACAGGTCTGGTTAGTATCTTACATTTGACTTATAGAATACTTCGCAATCTGAATCCAACTTATCTAAAAGAGCTACCCTGTGTTCTATTAGGTCATCAGGCAAGAGGCTGTTACCTGTTCACAGGAGTCTGGCAGATTACTCTTTACCTTCCTCACACCAGTCTTGTCGAATTAGCTAACATTCCAGCTTTGGGCTCATGACACTTAGGCTTCCTTTATGAGGGCCCTGAAGTATCATCATTTTAGATGGATTTATTTAAATACAGATCTTGTGGCAATGTATACCTTTAGTAATTTGCTTTAGAAAATAGTTACTGCAATTTCAGCATTTTTAGCTTGGTATCAGAAGTGCAAGACCTAATACTGTGAGTCATAACTCTTTAAAAATGAAATAGTTTGACAAAAACACAAATTCAAACATTTCTGTTATACTGCTAAGGCATTTTGTAGGGAGGCTTTGCCTCCTATATCACATGAATTGGGATCTAAGCCCACCATACCCGTTACTTGCCTACAGTGACTTCAAGACTGGTGTATCTCAGAATCATATGAATACTTCTACATAGGTTTATAGGAGGTTACTAGGCTAGCAGCCCTAGACCCTTTTTAAGCCTAGCCATGTTAGTCTTGTGTTGCCACAAATGTCCTTGGTTAGATGGATGTATTTTACAGACCAGCACCGACTACCCCTGTCCATGAGGGACTTAGGTGCCACCGGGGTGAATTTCCAGTCACCCAGCCATTTGTCCAGGTTGTACTTGAATAGGGTCACTGAGAAGCTCTGCTTCACATGAATTTGAAGTTTATTCCAGAGCAGTGGCAATCTCTGGGAGATATACCTGTCTTTCCAGCATGTTCTGTTAATGTCACTGGCAAGGTTAAGTTCCATAGAGCGAGTGACTCTAGTGCCATTTGATTTGTGGATGTGCAGCATTTCCATCAGGTTGGGGTCAGAGACTGCTCTGTAGGCCAAGAACAAGTCATCTCTCAGTAGCCTATATGATACAAAGTACAGTGACAGGGCTTTCATTCTATCCATGTATGTGATAGTTTGGATGCCCTGTATTATCTTAGTGAGAAACCTCTGTGATCTCTCCAGTTGCTGCAGCTGTCTGGTGGGATACACGCAGAAGTGTGCATTGTACTCTCTTAATGGTCTGATTAAAGACGAGTAAAGTGGGATTATAACATCCTTAGACCTGGATGTAATGCCTTTTCTTATGAGATGTGCAATGTAGAAGGCTTTCCTTACCATTGTGGAAACCAGGTGGTCAAAGTACAGATTGCTGTCAACCTGTGTTCCCAGATGTCACACCACTGAGTTTGAACCTAGAGGGGTGCTACAAATATTGTAATTAGTGGTGAATTCCACTTTGCCAAATGTGATAACAGTGCACATTTTGTGTTTAGTTTTAGACTGTGACTTTGGCACCAGTTATTTGTTTGTGTTCGCCTCTCTTGTAATATGTTAATATCTTTGGGGACTCAATGATTGCACCTAGTTTACAATCTTCAGTGAACTTAGTAAGCCAAAGGCCATCTACTTTAGTCTAGACAGTTGAGAAATAGATTCCAAATGGTAAAAGGCCCAGTACAGATCTTTGCGGTACGCCGCTGTTGACAGGTCTACTGGTAGAAGTGGAGTCACCAACTTTGACAGCATGTGTTCTGTTTGTCAGCCAGTCAGCTACTCATCAAGTAATGTACGGGTTAACACCAAGCTGGGAGAGTTTTTCAATAAAACCCAAGTGAGGGATTGTGTCAAAGGCTTTGGCTAGGACTACACACAGATAGGTGATATGCACTGTCTTATTTTCATCCAGGGCTTTGGTGACTTTCTCAAAGAAGTCTACCAGGTTCAGTAAGCATGATCTACCCTTATTGAAGCCAAATTGGATTGGTTCTAGAGTCTGAAGGTCTCCTCTGTCCTTGTTGCTAAGGTCCATGATGATCTTTTCCATGGCCTTGCAGATGAGGCCGGTTAGATGTATGTCCTTGTTGCTAAGGTCCATGATGATCCTTTCCATGGCCTTGCAGATGAGGCCGGTTAGATGTATGGGTCTATACTTCCCAGGGTTGGTTGATGCCCCCTTATGCAAAGGGATTACTGTTGTTGTTCTACATTCTGCAGGCACAAAGCTTTTGGAATTTGTATATTTTATCCTTCTTTGCACTTGCATTTTTTCTTGTTCTGAGGACCATTTCAGACTTTTAACAGTTGTCTTTCATTTTTAAATCGTCTCTCCATACAACCTTTTTGAATTATTTTAATTGTTTGGTCCCATTTTTGTAAAATGTTTTGATGCAGGCAGTTAGATATTCTAAACTCTAATTAAGGTAACTGTAGATTGGTGTGGAAACAAGTCAGGTAGCCTTTGTGCCTCTGCCACTGCATACTATCTTTCACATTTTGCCACGCATGTAGAATACTATACCCAGGGGGTCATTCACTCTGCCTATCAATCGGTGTGTTTAAGCCAAATATGCCTAGGGTACAAGGCTGATAAAAGGCAAGCCAGCTGTGAACTAAGTTTTGCTACTCATGGAGCAAGCCACATGTGAACCATATTTTGTTAGTCATGTTCCTGGCATTTATGTGGGCTATTTTAATACTTGTTGCATTGTAGCAGTCATTTTTGCTAGCTATGATAATGTAGATGATCTGAGGATTGTCACCATGCAGTAAGATGTGTAAGGGTAAATCCTATGGGCTAGGCTTGTAAAGGCTCCAGGGCCGTTAGCCTAGTACACACCTATGAACCTATGAATAGACCTGGGGTTCTTTGGTACTTTCTTCAGAGATTTATACTTCCTGTGATATATTTTAAGTCTAGAAATGCTGTTCTTGACCGGCTTTGGAATGAATAAACATCTGTCCTGTTTTTGGTATACCTGTAACTGCAGCAAAACAGGCAGGTATACTGAGGACTAGCTGGATTAAGGTACGTTAAAGTGCTCTTAAATTATTAATGGTAGGATTGTATAAGTATATTCATTTATTTGTTGGTTTGTTTATTTATGTTTATTAGGTAAGTGAGCTGATCAAGTGACCCTTCGCAGCATGATGCAGGCTAAAATGATCCTTTTCAGCATGATCTGGACAAAAACTGACAAGATAAGAATATATAATGAATGACAAGTAGAATATGATATTGTTACCTTTGACATAAGTGAAAAATTTCAATGAGCTGAAATCTGAAATAAGTCAGGAATTTCAGTATGAGTGTACAGAGAATACATTGTTTATTAATAATTCAGTGTAGTTAGAAAACCATAATAATCAAGCATAATAAGAATTTATTTATTTATGTTACATTTGTTTACAGGGAAAGTCCATCTGGACACATCCTTTTTCAGCGAGGCCTGGGGAGAAAAGCTCCACATAAAACATCGATGTGTAAACATTTACAAGTTTGAGATACAGTCAGATACTTATGCATTTAAGATAGAGTAGTATAATAATTAAAAAAAAAACAAACAAACAGGTTTACATGATCCATAGTATATTACAAAGAAAACTATACATAAGAACAGTGTTACCATTGACAAGTACAAGTTAAAGTGAAATGTATCACATTTGTGCAATTAGCATACAGTAAGAAATTGAAAATCATTTGTAGCAAGGATTTCTACAAGTTTATCATATACGGTATCTGAGTACACATTCATTATACTAAGCATGCATACAGAGTCAGAGGCAGAAAGCATTTGTTAGTTTGTGGGTTAATAATCTATGGATGTCTACTATGTACATGTAAGTAAGGTTTCTTAAAATACATATAGCTGCTACTCTTAGATAGTCTGCTGGTAGGCTATCAGCTGCAACGGTAGTGGGTTTTAGTTTTTTGATCAGTTTTTTAATCATGTCAGTTTAGACAGATTGTAGGGAAAAGATGGTATTACTATTATATAATGTAGGTAGGGCAGGAGTAGGAGTGGAACTGTAGCTATTAGAAAGAGTTAAAATTGATTCAGTGAAGTATTTATTGAATTGGATGGCTATGCTTACAGAGTTGTTAGTAGTAGACGGGGATGGTTTGCTAGCATTGCCTGGTTGAAGTATTTTGTTAATAGCTGACCAAAACTTTTGTGGGTTGTTTTGGTGTTTGATTTGGATTTTATGATAGTGGTCAATTTTATCTTGTTTAATTAGTTTCTTTGCTTTATTTCTGAGCTCTCAGTATGCCTGTTTTGCAGATTCAGTTTTGGTTTTGTGGTGTTGATCCAAAGCTTTGTCTCTTGATTTTAGCAGTGCTGTTTAGCCATGGGGCATAGTTAGCTTTTATTCTTACAGTTCTGGGAGGGGCTTGTATGTTTAAGATGTTCATGAAGGTTGAGTTAAAATATTTTACAGGCACTTGTAGTGGAAGACGCTTAAGTGGTGACCGACTGCAAAGCTTGAGGGTGGAGATGAAGTCATGGGGGTTAACGTTTGCGCCTTATTAGGTGGCAGGTATGGAGTTTTAATGGGTTAATTCTATGCCTGAGTAGAAAGGTAGAGAGACAGCCATTGAGGCTGTCGGGGAGACAACCTGAGTGAAAGGAGAGACCTGGGGTATTTGTTAGTATCCAGTCAAGGATGGAGTGCCTGTTAGTTGATTTATCAATTCTAGTGGGTTCATGTATAATTTGGGTGAAGCTGTGGGGGTTTAGGAAGTATAGGTTAACCAGTCTATGTTAAAATCACCTACGATTATTGTGTTCTTGGGGCATTACTTTTGAGGACCAGTGCAGAATGTTTTCTATAGTGGGGAGGTTATTTCCAGGTGGTATGTAAGCTCCTATTATATTAATGTGTTTCTTAGAGTTAATTTTTAGTTTTAAATAGATCATTTTGGCATTATCAAGGTTGGGAGCATTGTGTTCCATGGTTTCTATAGTAAGGTTATTTTTAAAGAGTGTGGCTATACTGCCTTCCCTTTTACACTTCTGTCTGTCTGAAGAATATTATATCCAGGGGCAAGAATTTCATTATTGCTAATATCAGTTTTTAGCCAGGTTTCTGTTATTATAACTGTCTGGAGAGTATAAAGAGAGGGTGGCATGTAGTTCCTAGATGTTGCTGGTTATGCTTCTGATATTAATAAGAAAAGTTAATTTCACTGACACACAAAGTCACAGAGCTGTAGCTGGCCTAGTCCTGTTTTCACTAATACACAGAGCCACGGAGCTGTAGCTGGCTCAGCTAGTGCCTGGTGCTTTTCTCACTGATACACAGAGCCATGGTGCTGTGGCTGGCCTGGTCCTGTTCTCAGTAATACACAGAGCCATGGAGCTGTAGCTGGCTCAGCTAGTGCCTGGTGCTGTTCTCACTGATACACAGAGCCACAGAGCTGTAGCTGGCCTAGTTCTGTCCTCACTGATACACAGCACCACAGAGCTGTAGCTGGCTCAGCTAGTGCCTGGTGCTGTTCTCACTGATACACAGAGTCACGGAGCTGTAGCTGGCTCAGCTAACACTTGGTGCTGTTTTCACTGATACACAGAACCATGGAGCCGTAGCTGGCTCAGCTAATGCCTGGTGCTGTTCTCACTGATACACAGAGCCACGGAGCTGTAACTGGCTCAGCTAGCGCCTGGTGCTGTTCTCACTGATACACAGAGCCACAAAGCTGTAGCTGGCCTAGTCTTGTCCTCACTGACACAGTGCCACAGAGCTGTAGCTGGCACAGCTAGTGCCTGGTGCTATCCTCACTGATACACAGAGCCACGGAGCTGTAGCTGGCTCAGCTAGGGCCTGGTGCTGTTCTCACTGATACACAGCACCATGGAGCTGTAGCTGGCGCAGCTAGCGCCTGGTGCTGCTCTCACTGATACACAGAGCCATGGAGCCGTAGCTGGCTCAGCTAGCGCTTGGTGCTGTTCTCACTGATACACAGAGCCATGGAGCCGTAGCTGGCTCAGCTAGTGCCTGGTGCTGTTCTCACTGATACACAGAGCCATGGAGCCATAGCCGGCTCAGCTAATGCCTTGTGCTGTTCTCACTAATACACAAAGCTACAGAGCTGTAGCTGGCTCAGCTAGTGCCTGGTGCTCTTCCCTGGTCTGGCTCCCCCAAGCTATAAGGTCTCTTCTGCTCTGGATGGCACTAATAAACTCATGCACCAGCCACACCCAGGTTTTATTCCCCTCAACTCTGAAAAGAAAACTGCTTCTGCTTTAAATATAGCAATTTGCTTGCTGCAAATTACAAAATACATAAAGCACTAATTGCTCTACTGAAATTGATGTCTGTACTGGAATTCAGAAATGCCGGCAGAGACATGAATTCTAATACTACACTCCAATCGCTAGCCATCTCATCAATCATGCTCCTTAGCACCTTGCACCTGGAGAGGCTGCTGTCTTTGCCCCACCCTAGCTTTACTACTGTATATGCCTGTGTGTGTGTGTGTGTGTGTGTGTGTGTGTGTGTGTGTGTGTGTGTGTGTGTGTGTGTGTGTGTGCATGTGTGTATATACACACACACACATATATATATATATATATATATATATATATATATATATATATATATATACACACACACACACACACACACACACACACACACATCATTTACTATGAAAACGTTGAAACATAAAATCTTGAAAATGAAAATCATGAGACCATAATATCAAAATTTCAAAACACTGAAAAACACAGTGTAGAAAAATCTTTAATACCAAATGGGCCTACCATTGTGGACCTAAGAACAAGTACTAACATTGGTTCTGCAGGGGTGTGGACCTAGGAGTGAGTGCTAACATGGGTCCTGCAAGGGGAGGCAAGCTCAGGAGTTCAATATTTTGGTCTTCAGTATTTTAGTGTTTTGATTACATTGAACTGACAATTCAGTAAAGTGAAACTATTCGCACAAACTAGCAATTACAACCCATACAAATTAGGGGAAAAAACAAGAAGGTCTTTTAGTTCCACTGCCCAACAACCCACTAAGCATACCAACTCTGAGACTGAACAACAGTGTGGAAAACAACACATTCCTCAGTCCCACTGTGTGTGATCTCATACAGAGACCCAAGCAACAGAAATCTCACTAGCAAAATAAATGTGAAAAGCTCTATAACTATAACACACAAAGCAAGTAGGCTACCAGATTTCCCCATTAGCATACACATGGACTATTTTAAAATGATTGACGTCCATCTTAATGATGGTGTCACATATTGCATTAATATGCTATTAGTATGTTATGGGAACTGTAAATCTATTCTCCTGTCTTATATTATGACTCACTACTCTCTCAGCAGAAAAAGTTTTGTGGAGGTCAGCCATAGCTGTGTAACTTCTGACATAGTAGAATACATTTTCTCAGTACTATTAATAGTGATAAGAAAACAGGTTTCCTTATTAATAAATACGCAATGTCTTTTGGCTTATCCCAGTTAGGGGTCACCACAGCGAATCACTAGTCTGCAGATGGAATGGCAGTGGTTTTTTTATAGTTTCAAGTTGCCAGCACCGGTGCCCAAACTTCAAAGAAGTCACACACATGCACCTACATACCTGCATGTCTTTAAAGTTCAATCGACCACAGGGAGGACATGCAGACTCCACACAGAAGAAGCTCCAGACGAAAATCGAACCAGAGAGCCTCTTGCTGTGAAGCGACAACATTAACTGCTGCAAAACTGCGGCTGTAACCACCATTGCGGCCGTAATATAATTTCCTTATTATTAAACACATTTTGTAAAATAGTAACATCATAGTTACATGTGAGGCCCTCAGTAACTGACCTCTACAGAGCATGGTTTGGACTCATGGGATTATGTTCTTGGCAATAACTCCATATCCAGTTATGTTATACAGCTTACAAGTTTTGGTTTATTACAAAATTAGTTTATTTTTGATGGTGTATTATATAAAAAGACTGGGGCTCTATCATAGGTGCCCCATTTGTCCAGCCTATGCAAATCTTTTAATAGGAAGAAAATAGTTTCTTTCAAAATGTACCAGTATCCTGTTTCTGCTTTAATGATTACTTGTTATTCATTTATTAAAGTAATGTTTATGTTAGAGTTGCATAAAAACAGATTTGATTAGAAACTTGTGTATGAAATTTCCAAGACTTTCATTTTTAGGTTTGACTCTTTGAGATCATAGTAATGACATTACGTTTTTTTTTTTACATGAACTTCTGCATCCATTTGTTGTTTATGTGTACTTGGTCATATAAAACCTGCTCTGTTGTACAGTGAGCTATTTGCAGTCCATCTGATCTGCAGCAGTAAGACTAATTTCCTCAGGGAGGCCAAAATATTATCAGTTGCTTTGTTGTAAGAGACCATGAAAGCAAAGTTGTCTTTAAATTGTTTTGGCTTTACTATGATTTAGTATGCCAGAATTTATTTAATGAAATAATTTCATGTTGTAATCAGGCTTTTAAAAAATATAACAACAATAAAGCTAAAGATGGCATTTATTTTGTCCTGGAATTTTACCTGTTAATTCAGCAAATTGTGATATTGAAAGTTAAATTTTGGCTGTATTGATGGAAAACAAAGATTTATTTTCTTTGCTTCCTAACAATGAAATGATTTCTTATGCTAGATGCAACATTTTTCATTACTTAAAAGTCAATAAATAAGCCTTTTAGTAATTCTTCTGGATGGTTTAGCATTATACTTTGTATAAATATTCAATCTGTATTCATATTGCAGGTTTAATGCAAATAAATAACCTACATTTATAGAGCAAAGAACAATGTTATTGTATTTCTTGATGTGTAATTTATGCTATTTAGCATACAATTAATTACTTTACATAGAAAAAATAGACATATTCCTAAGGTACAGTTACAAAAATCATCAGGTGTGTTAGAAATTAGGAATATGAAAATTCAGTAGCCCGACATTTTGGTGCATAGCTTGATGATGATGTGCCTTTATTAAAAGCATGTGCATTTGAACTAATTATTTATTTCTGAGTGGTAAAACCCTAGATTCAGTACTATATTTTAGAGGGCAAGTTACATCCATACATTCAATAGTTTAAACATAAGATACTTGGTATCTGGACTGGAGAGTATTGCTGGTGGAAAATTTGTAACTGCTATTGATTTATTTTTGGGTTGGATTATTTAATTGGGTGCTTATTTCTTCTTTTTTCTACATAAGCATGCTTTATTTATTTATTTATTTATTTATTTATTTATTTATTTTGCTTTAACTCCTTTGAATAATGAAGGGTAGTAGGATTTTTTAATTTTTAACTGCTCCATTTATTGTTGTTTTATTATAATCATAAATATTATTATTATTATTAGTTTTACTCAGACACTCTACAATGCATAATATGTTGAATTCTTTAAAAAAGCAAGTTTATTGGGGTATTTGGAGTGAAGAGGACTATAGCGCTTGGATAGCAATGCCCAGCAGAAGAGAATCTCCTCTTTTTTCATGTGGTCCAAAGTCACAGATATTCAAGTGATCCACAGTAAGGTTGAGTATGTTTATCAGTCAACTTTTTTTCCTGTTATGAAGCTTATTTGATTTCATTTAAAAAAGAAATGTTGCTTAGCTATGATCTTAAAGGAAAACAGGATGATTTGTAACTTATGCTGTTGCGTGCATCGCAAGAAAGAACAGCTTGGTATGTGACAGCCATTAACTGTCCTTGCTCTAGCCCAATACAGCAAGCTGGTCCTTGGTACATTGCAAGAAAGACCTGAGGCTTACCATCCTAACCGTGAATCTGTGGCTGTCTGAACTCAGTTTAAAGTAAGAAGTGAGAAAAGAACTGGATGTGGCTCTATTTCTCAGAGAATGACCTCAGTACATGGTTTAAGAGTACTGCTGTAAATTCCCCTAGCAGGCTTAGACACTTTGATCAGTAGTGTGAAAGTGTCTGCAAAGAGCTAATCTTCAAGCCATCCTCAGCAGTTAGACACAGTTATTCACTGCTGAGAAAGGGGCTTCCTGTAGAAAACTCAACAGCAGATGGCCAATTCATGTTTTTAGATTTTGAAACAGTTTTGGCCATTGCTTTCCTTTCACTGTTATGTTCATGCCTCTCACCTTTGAATGAGACTATGGATCTTCACCAAACACTGAAAGACTGACTTCTTTCATATAGTCAAATAGTTCCAATGTGGCTTGAAGGTTTAAAGACGTGGTCTAGCATAGGTATTTTAGATATTTGCAGACTCGGTTGCACATCTTGAATGACAGCATTGACTCAAAGATATCATCTACTCCTACAATCTAGATACATTTTGGACCAGTCACAGTATGAGTCATTTGATTGACAGACACTGGCCCAACTAGCAGGACACCTGGTCATAAAAGAAGGGGTGTTTGTTTTTCATGTTATTTGTTTTGGCCCCTTCCCAGTACACCTATGACTTGCTTACCACTTGATAAAGTAAATAGGTAGCATAGGTTACTCAGCAGATCTTCATTCCCAACTTCCTTATTTTACCTGAGGACTGCTATCAGTGGTTACCACAGCAAATGACTCCACTTGGGGCCTCCTCATCTGCAGTCAGGTTTTGATGTCTATCCTGTTTTGGGCACTGACCTTCAAGGATGACTCACAAACACAAAGTGCCACCTTATTCCTGAGATTCAAGGAAGGACTAAGATATCAGCGATTTTCAGCAATTGGATTACTGGGGATGCCCTGTTCTAAAACTGTTTTGGGAGGTGCTTCCTGGGGTGGGCTCACACCTGTTCAGTAACCTGTGGTGTGAAGAATCATGGATGGCAAATACAGCAGCTTCACATTTTAAACTGACGCAACCTAGGCTTGTACGCAACCTTCTCAGACTCTGTTGGGTGTTCTTCTTAACTGATTTCATTCTTTTTGTAGCAGTAATAAAAGTGAATGTCAAGTATTTCTGCTTGTGTTACAATATTTGTAGAAGTGCTTAGTTTCTGAGTGCTGTTTTGTTGATAAACTTGGCATATCTGCTGTGATTGTTTCCAGGTTCTCATTCTAGATTTATCTGGCATTTATCCTAAAGATGGGGGTTCCAACAATCACCGTTTGATATCCCTACAGAAGAAGACCATGAAGCAGAAGTTTCAAGATAAGGACAGAAGGATGAAAGCATAACTTGTTGGGTAACTGGATATCCACACACAACATTCTCTGGCAAACTCAATAGTTTTAAACCACTGCTTAAAAACAGCTTATAGGTTCATAGGTTCATAGGTTGGTACTAGGCTATTGGCCCTAGGGCCTGTACAAGCCTAGCTATAACAATTCCCTGGCTATTTCTTCTTACAATATTTACTTCCCTGGAACCCTGTCTATCAGGGCAACTGATGTGATCCCCTGGGTAAATTTCCCATCACCCATCCAGTCATCAAGGTTTCTTTTGGAGAGCCAAGGAGGTGCTCTGCTTGACATGTATGGGCAGTCTATTCCAGAGTATGGGGAGTATCTGGGTCAGGAAACTATCCCTCCAGCATGTTTTGTTCATTGTGATGACAAGGTTTAGGTCCCTGGAGTGTGTGGCTCTGATGGATTGGGGTTTCTTTAAGTGTAGCATGTACAAGCTTTGGGTTTGACATGGCCTTGTATGTTAAGCAGAGATCGCCTCTGAGTAGACAATATATGACAGAGTATAGCTGGAGTTTTTTTAGTCAGTTAGCATAGGGCATCTGCTTTAGGCCTGTGATTCTTTTAGTGAGGTGTTCCTGTGGCCTTTCCAGTTGTTGTAGATGTCTTATGATGTACATGCCAAATGGGCTTTGTACTCTATGATGGGTCTAATGAGGGATGAGTACAGTGGGACAGTGACCTCCTTTTTTCTGGATGAAAAGCCCTTAGTGATGAGGTGTGCCACATAGAAGGATTTCCTGACTGTTGTGGCAATGTGGTTATCAAAGGTGAGACCACTGTCCACCTGTGTTCCTAAGTCTCTTATCACACTTTCAGTGTTTAATGTACTGCCACCTATATGGTAATTCATGGGTACATGTTTTTTTCCCAAAGGAGAAAACTATGCACTTCTTGGCACTGAGCTTGAGCCCATGGCTCTGGCACCAAGCATCTGTTTCTGTAAGGCCCTTTTGTAGAATATTCACATCACTTGGGGATTCAATAATGGCTCCCAGTTTGCAGTCATCTGCGAACTTTGTTAGCCAGAGTCACTTAGTGTTGGCCTGTACTTCAGAGAAGTTGATGCCAAACAAGAGCGGTCCCAGGACTGAACCCTGAGGTACTCCACTTGTCACTTGTATGGAGCTGGATTTGGAGTCAACTACTTTTACAGTGTGGGTTCAGTAAGCCAGTTGGCAAACCATCACATGACATAGGGATATATGCCCAGCTTAGTAAGTTTATCTATGATTCCAGAGTGGGCGATGGTGTCAAAGGCCTTGGCAAGGTCCAAATAGGCTGTGTGGATCGCCTTACCCTCATCCACGGCTCTGGAAACTGATTTGAAGAAATCATTCAGGTTCAGGAGACACGATTGTCCCTTTACGAACCCAAACTGGGTGGAGTCCAGTGTTTGAAGGTTGCCAATGTCTTTGTTTATAAGTTCCATGATAATACGTTCCATGGCCTTGCAGATCAGGCTCATCAGACTGATGGGACAGTAGTTCCCAGGATCCAAGGTGGATCCCCCCCTTGTGGAGTGGGATAACTGTAGCTGTACGCCACTCAGTGGGCACTAATCCTGAGGTGAAGGTATGATTAAACATGACACCTAGGTGAGGTGCCAGTTCATTTTGTAGTTCATGTAGTACACAGCCCGGGATGTCATCTGGTCCCATGGATGCTGTATTCTTAGCTTTGGAGAGTGCGGTGTTTACCTATGTGGCCGTGATTACCAGAATTTGGCAATCTTTCGGTATTGAGATGGGTCCTTTAAGGGGTGAGAGAGGGGTGAATTTGGCACTGTATTGATCTGCCAGGATATTGGCAATGTCCTTGGGATCAGTATATTTAATGCCATTCTGTTGTAGCTCAGAGCAGATCTGAGAATTGCCATTTAGATTCTTGACATAGCTATAGAATGCCTTGTGGTTGTCTTTAGAATCTTTGGCAATTTTATTTTTGTAACTAACTTTGGAGGACTTTATGAGGGATCTCAGTTTCTTACTGAGGCTGGTAAGGAGTTTTTTGCATCCTGGGATTCTCCTCTTTTCTGCAACAGTTTCTTCCTTCTATTGTATAATTTGTTTATGACAGGGGATCACCAGATTGACTTCCTGTGTCTTGGTTCTATTTGGGATGACACAATTCATGCACGAGTGGATGTGCTCGTACAGTGCTTGTGTGTAGGATTCAGCAGTTGAACTTTCAGTTCCTGTCTTCATGGGTGTCATGAAGTTTATGACTTCTGACTTCTAGTGTGAAGTTGGCCTTGGAGAAGTTTTTTACAGGTCTTTCCTTACTGAGGGGTGGGCGCGGGATGTGGATGTCAAAGGTGATTAGCTTATGATCAGACCTAACCAACGAGGTGGTTACTAATGGTGTGGAGCATCGATTTCCCATGTTGGTAATGACCAAGTTTATGATATTGGAGCCCCTGGTGGGACTATGGATTAGTTGATCCAAGGCGCTGGAATTTATGAATTCCAAGAACTGTTGGGCAAAGGTCTTGGTACACATGTAGTTTTAAAAACAAAAAAATTGTGGCAAAACTCAGGATATTTTATGAGTTGTGGGGGAAAGACCATTGTTTTGCACCAAGGTGGGTCGTAACTTGAAGTTGACCTTAGAAGGTAGTTCCAGTATTAGAACTCACAATTTACATGAATTTACTAAGGCCTGTGGGCGCTGTTCACAATATAAGTTTATTATGCAGGTTAGCAGTTTAACTTTAGATAACAGGAATAAGGATACAGTGTTTTTTAAAAAGGGAAACTGTCTTACTAGTAAGACAGTCTACTTGGCAAAATGTAACACCTGCACTGGGTTCTATGTGGGAAAGACTGAGAGGGCTTTAAGGTCCAGGATTTTTGAACACATTTATAATATTAATAAAGCAAAAGAAACCAATGCACTATATAGACATAGTAAAACATATCCTGATTTTTCTGGTTTTAAATTTGGTATTCTTGACCACATAGAGATCAACCTTAGAGGTGGGGATTGGAAGAATTTTCTCAATAAGAAAGAGCTTATGTGGCAACTACGTTTGGCAGCTAACCTATGCCCAGGTTTGAATGATTTTATATCCATTGTTCCTGCTTTAAAAGAAAGGGCTGAGAGAGTATAGATTAATTCATTTGCAACAGCCTTTCTTTATTAGATTTTTCACTTAGATACCTTGTTTATTATATTTCATTGGAATGTCTAAGGTTGTATAACAAATTTTGTAATTTTTTGAAAAAAAAACTTTTTGTAATCATACATTTTTTAAGAATATGGAGCTTCAACTAATATCAATTTTAGGTAAGAGTATATTTCATTGCAATTTAATACTAATCTAAAAATATATTTTTAAAAATCTATTAATTTATTAATCTATTCCATAGCTTTGAAATTGATTGGTTAGATTTTAGCCTATTGCATTATTTTGTGTTGTATTTAAATGTTTATGACTGCCTGTGTTAATTGTTCTGATGAAGTCAACTTTATTGATGAAAGCGCTAAACTTGGTGAATAAACTGTCTGTCCATAAGTCCTGCTGGTGAATTATTTTGGTACACATGTAGTTTTCCCAGTTAATGGCAGGGTAGTTGAAATCACTCAGTATTAGGGTGCTTGGTTGTATCTTAATATTTTCCAGTATGTTTAGAAAGGCGTAGTGAGAATCTTGGGGCATAGTGAGGGATCTGTAGCAAGCTACAATTTGGATTGCAGTCTTACCTAGTGTTAGTTGCACCTGGAGAATTTTGGATGCATTGTGTTGGGCAACTAGCCTGGAGGTGTGAATATCCTTGGTGAATATGGAGACTCCTCCACCTTTAGTGTTTTGGTCCTGGTTTGATGGCCGAAAAGTGTGGTAAGAGTTGTAGCCTGGTATTGCAGGGGTGCTCCCTGGAGCCTTGAACCAAGTCTCAGTTACTGCACAGATATCAATGTTCTCCATTTTTAGGAGTGCCTTGAGAGAGTGCATTTTGAGGTGTAGACTTCTAGCATTGAGTAGCATTACCTTCAGATTTTGCATACTTGTACCTGTTATGGTGGTGGTTTTGTCCTCTGAGCCTTGCCTAAAAAAGGCACTATAGGGGTGGCAAGAGCCTTAGCCAGTAACCCGAATCCCAGGGGTGACAGGTGCAGACCATCTCTGGCAAAGCATCGTGGTTTGTCGATCATGTCATCCCAGGCGAACAGATACTGGATCCCCTTTGAATGACACCAGAACCTTAGCCAATTGTTGAAGTCAATCATTTTGTCCTTATACTGTGGTATCATTCTGGGTGAAGGCAGGATGCTTCTCAGGGCTAGGGTCATACCTGCCTGGATCACATGATCCAAAAGCTCTTCCATGTCTCTTTTCATGTAGTCCATGGAGGTATGTCTCAAGTCATTCACTCCAACATGGACAATGACAGAGTTGTATTTGTACTTGTTGTGGAATGACTTGAGTGCATGCGTTATGTGGTGGATCCTGACACCCGACAGGCAGCTGACTGTAATTTTCTCCTTGTTCAGCCTGGTGAGTGGGACATCAGTGTGCCTGACTATAGAGTCACCTATGACTAAAGTGTTGGGTACGTTGTCATTCCCTAGGGGCTGTTGTTGGGTGGCACACTGGTGTTGTGAGCTATGTGATACTTCGGTTGTGATTGGTGTTTGCGTTTCAGCTTCGGAGGTCTTTATTGCTTGGGCAGGTTAATGTTAAGGGCCTCCGCATATGTGTGTTTAGTGTTGCTGTGTGTGGGTGTTGGTGGTGAGGGTTTTGAAGGGCTATGTATTGCTTGAGGTGTAGTGTAGGTGTTAACCTTCTCCTCTTGATTGTCTAGCACAATCTTGGCTGGAGAGAGTTTTGCTTCCAGTTTGGCTATGTAAGCGCATCTCTCACAGGTTGTAGTGTTGGGTGGTAGGAGGAGAGGGTTGTCTAGGGTTGCCACCTTTCATCGTGGCTAAAACCGGAGTAAAGTCACACCCCTCACAACACCAATATCCCCGCCCATCCCACCCCTCTCCCGCCCACATTCCACCCATTTTGTGATGTCACGATGACATCACTTGGCGAGGAACGCCCTCTTTTTCCATTCCTGCTGCCTGCTTTCAGCTGATTTACTATGCTTTTTTGTAAAAAAAAAAAAGCATAGTAAATCAGCCGATTTACAAACTCCGATAGTCTGTTTCTTTTCTGAAACAGAATACCGGAGTTTGTACAGTTTTTTCCGGACTAGCGGAGAATCAGTTTTATTTCTGGATAGTCTGGAAAAACAACAGAGGGCTAGGGTTGTCTGTATACATGAGGCAATTGCTGCATTGCCCCAGTATGCCCAGATTCACCAGGTGTACAGGAGAAATCACTGGAAGGTTACCCTTGGACATGCCTGGTTAGGTGCTTTTTTTCCCCCTTACCTTGGCAAGGTACTTTGCAGTTATATGCTGTTTAGTGCCTACGATTAATTTCTCCTTTTTAGCAAGGAGAGTTGAGTGCTTGTATCAGTTTAAGGGGGTCTATATTAGAAGCACGAAAAGGCTTCTTAGCGAATACGGAAACAGCGACACATTCATCTATTCGCATTTAAGAGATTCGATGAATATGTCATAGGGCAAGGAGATAGTTGGCCAACTTCACAGAGTTGCCCTTTCCTTCCCTAAAGTGCAATCTTGGAGTTGGTATATTTAGTTAGGGAGCCCCCCACCTGCTTATGGTGTTAAAATTATTTTTTTAGCGAATGGCCGCGTAAGTTTTTTCCCTAGGGAAAAATTTGATTATGTGGCTGTTCGCTATTGTCAGGTTTCGTGCATTATGTGTCAGCTTTTATGTAGTCGCACATATGCACTTTCAGTCTTATAGACTCGTTTAAGGCTTCCTAGTGCTTTCCAGCAGGTTTTAGAGCAAGTGCTCCAACCAGAAAGAGTCAGGAATCAATGCACTCTGCTCCTACTCTCACCAGGATCCGAATATAAGCACAGATTCCAAGCTGTCACCTGTAAAGCAGTTATTAAGCTTTCTGGTGATCAGCAGTTTCCAGGAAATAATGTAACTGCACTCCTTCTCTCACCAGGAGAAAACAGAAGCACTAATCCCAAGATGACAACTGAGAGGCAGAATGTGGGCTCTTCAGTAACTGGTGGTCTTGCAATAGATGCTTAAAGGTAAGATGAAAAAAATGGTTTATCCTAAACACTGCAGTGCGCACTAGAGGAATTAGATGTGAAAGTAGGCAACTTAAGTTTTACCTATCTAAAAAGTTACGTTTTAGTAGAGAGTCACTATTTTTAAAACAGCAAGATACACTGAAAGGGCTTAACCAATCCTGGTCCTGCACATGCTCATCTCAAGGTTGAGACTTGCATTCACAATGATACTGTCTAAATACTCTCCTTAAACAGAATGCGCTCAACATCTCACTGAAATGTCGAAACATTTTTTAAACATAACTGCTGCCTGTACAATCCACTAAGTTGCATGGGGGCTTTCTCTTTAGTAACTTCCACCTCTGTAAAAATCTTAGAAGGTACAAATGTAATTACTGTTTGTGTATAAATGTAAATAGAAATGTAACTACTCTGTGTTTAACTAGAATTTGGTATAATGAAATGTAAGCAAATTAAGCTTTTTCCCTGGGCCGCTGCTGAAAATGGGTATTATCCAGTCAGACTTTCCTGGTAAGCAAAAATAAATAAATACATAAATAAATGGATTAGTAGGGACTAGGCAGGGAACAGAAGAAGAGGAACAGAGCCTGCAGAAGCTGGCTAGGTAAAGTACAAATATTATTGTAATTTTACCATGAGTGCTGTGTATTCACTGTGGTGAAATGCTGGTTGTGTGGCAGAGATGGGTAAAACCCCGACTACAACCCATACAATGCAGGATTGATGAGTGGCCCAAGCGCAGGTAAAGCCGGCCATGGAGGGTTGAAGTGAGTGGCTGATACTGACTCAGTCTTCTTAGGGGAAGGGATGTGACATGGTCTGCTGTAACACTGCCTTACATGGTGAAGTGGGAATACAGCATGTGACATACAGACAAGGGTACTTATGCATGGCTCAGCCAACCTATAGTAAGCACTAGCCTTCTGTGGGGCATATATAGGGCTGTGGATGTCTCTGTTGAGGGAAGACAAAGTATGCCATTTCTCAAGTGAGTGTACACATCAGTCACTAAGGGAGGAGGCTTAGACTATCACAAGGAAACCAGAAATGCTGCCTGGTTGATGGTCTTCAGTGGTTGGTGATTGCATCAAAGGGAAAAGAATGGGTCAGTCAACTGCGAAAGGCTTGACAGCTGGTAGGAAGTAGATAAAAATATATAAAAATTCTGTCTGAGAGGTATGCGGCATTGGAGGTCATAGAAATGTTTAAATGAATAAAAGGAAGAGAAGGACTGTGTGTGCCAATATGAACAAAGAACCAGTAAAGCTGAACCTGAATAAGTATGATGACACATGGATATTTTCTGAAGTTACTGTGAATGGCAGTAATAATGCTAGTATTTATTATGAATTGCTGCAGTTGTCCAAAGAGTTGGAGAGATGATCTCGACTTGTATCTCAAGACTAGCAATCCAGTACATACTGAAGGGCATTGCTGTAACAGGGACGGAACCTTAAATTAAGATCCTATTTGCACTATCTGGTGGTAGTTCAGGTAGATATAAAAGAACCTAGAGCAGAGTTAAAATGCACAGAATCATTGTATACAGAGACATAAGTATGAATATCAGCACCATAAAACATCTCACACAAACATCCATAAAATTGTATCCTTATTGCTTACCTCCTACCTTTCTTATTTCCTCTTTATTTTACTTTTTGCCATTTTACTCACTTGAGACTACATCTGAACTGTTCATAATATATATGCTATTCAATGGATCTGCTTATACCATTTTTAGAAGCACCTTGGGCTGCATGTTTACTTTTCACTCGTAAAGCTATCGGACTTACTGAGCTATGTCTCCAATAGAGCCCTCATCTAGGAACTAAGGCTGCAGGATTATATTTATTACTTAATTCATGCATCGGTCCATACTCACCCGCAATAGATTCCAGCTTCATATACAATATATGTTTTGGCCTAGCAATTGGCTAATGCTGCAATATTGACCACAATTCTATGGGGTATGTGGTAAGGTAAAAACATGTTTTAAACTCTTCTAATGGGCCACATGTTGGATTTCACTGGGTTGGCATCTGGGATGATGTTGTTCTCACACATTAAGGAACTGAGATCTCAGAAGAACTTTCAATATTTTTACCTCATTTCTTAATTTTAAGCTTATTTCAGCATTAATTCATTCCAGTATTTCCTTACCCTCTTCAGGATTACTTTTTTTCTTTTTTCTTTGTACATACTAGGCTATCGGTCTACAGACCATTACAAACCTATACAATAACCAGAGGTCTAAATCAAACCCTGTTCCTTGCACCTGTGAGGTAAAGACCTTAACCATTATGCCAAGCTCTCTCCCCAAGGGAGCATAAACCTATCTTGCAATCAGTAGGCATAAAGCCAGATCGATTCCTAGAGGGGATGCCACTTCTTTGCAAGAGACATCTGCAGCTCCTCAGACACACACACACACAAACACACACACACACACACACACACACACACACACACACACACACACACACACACACACACACACACACACACACACTCACAGACACACATACTCAAAGCAAGTTAACACATCACCAGCTAATGGTATTAGGACACTGCAGCCATTTAAAGCCTATGTACTATTATTAATACTAAATCCAGATTTATTGAACTAGCCTGGTCTGCAAGGCCATGGAACGTATCATTATGGAACTCATAAACAAAGACATTGGTAACCTCCAAACTCTGGACCCCAGCCAGTTCAGGTTTGTGAAAGGCAGATCATGCCTTCTGAACCTGATCGACTTCTTTCAGGCAGTCACCAAAGCCGTAGACAAGGGTAAGGTGGTTCACACAGCCTATCTTGACATCGCCAAGGCTTTCGACACCATCCCCCATTCTAGAATTATAGCTAAACTCTTGGTATAAATCCCTACATCACAAGATGGGTTGCCAACTGGCTCACTGACAGAACCCACACTGTAAAAGTTGCAGACTCCAAATCTGACTTCAAACCAGTGACAAGTGGAGTACCACAGGGTTCAGTCCTGGGACCTCTCCTGTTTGGTATCTACTTCTCTGAAGTACAGGCTAACACAGAAGGCCTCTGGCCAATGAAGTTTGCAGATGACTGCAAACTAGAAGCCATAGTTGAGTCCCCAAATGATGTGGACATCCTACAGAAGGGCCTCGCTGAGACAGATGCCTGGTGTCAGAGGCATGGCCTCAAGCTCAGTGCCAAAAAGTGCATCATCACTTCCTTTGGTAAAAACTCTGTACCCATGAACTACCACATAAACAGCAGCCTACTTAATGCCGAATGTGTGATAAGAGACCTTGGGACCCAGGTGGACAGTAGTCTCTCCTTTGATAATCACATTGCCACAGTAGTCAGGAAATTCTTCTATGTGGCACACCTCATCACAAAAGGGTTCTCATCCACAAAAAAAGAGGTCATTGTTCCCCTCTATTCAACACTCATTAGACCTATTATAGAGTACAATGCCCCTTTTGGAATGTACCTTACAAGATATCTGCAGCAGCTGGAAAGGCCACAGAAGTACCTCACAAAGAGGATTACTGGCCTCAAACAGATGCCCTACACTGACCATGTCAAAAACTCCAGCTTTACTCTGTAGCTTATCATCTACTCCAAGGAGATCTCTGCCTAACATATAAAGCTATGTTAAATACAGAGCTGTTGGACGTGCTATACCTATAGAAATCCCAATCCCTCCAAGCTACACACCCTAGGGACCTAAACCTTGTCACCACAATAAACAGGACATACTGGAGGGATAGATTCCTGTCCCAGAGGCTTCCTATACTCTGGAACAAGCTACCCATCTATGTCAAGCAAAGTTCCTCATTAGCACTCTTCAAGAAAAATCTTGATGAGTGGATGGGAAATAGGAAATACACCCTGAGGATCACTTCTGTGGTTCTGCTCGACAGGGGCACAGGAAATTAACTTTCTTGGGTGGCATAAGCCAGAGAACCTTGCTGGCTAGGCTTACTTAGGCCCTTGGGCTGATAGCCTAGTACCTACCTATGAAGCTATGACGGCACTTGTGCAATTGGCACAACTTAGAAAATGGTTACATACATTAATGAAAGGGCTGATGAGAAATAATAACAGGCAAAGTACAAATAGAACAGACTGAAGAGTTCTTTGCCAGTAAAGACCATTCAGTCCCTCTTAAACGTGATCCTACAGATGACAAATTTGGAATTCTGGATAAAAATATGCAACAATGTGAGGAGTCAGAGCATGTAAAAAAAAAAAATGGAAAGAAAATGAGAAGTTTATAACAAGTACCGAGGAAGAAAAAGAAATCAGTTAATGTATATATTGCAATAAAGAAAATGAGAAGTTGCTAGGAAGAAAAAGAAACTGATTAGTGTATATATTGCAAACAAACGCTGTAATATAACAGATTCACGGCTAGAAATATGCCAATGCCAAAAAGACATAAAAACAATCACTTTTAATGTTCGGCAAAAAAAAAATATATATGCATCTTACATTCACATTTAGCGCTTTCATCCCCACTAAGGTGGACTTCATCAGAATAAAAAACACCATAGATTAATCACATAAATACCCCTTTTTGGTGCCAAAAATTCCACAAGATTTAAAGTGAACCAGTACTGTGATACAAGTTAAACAGACACTGCGCAGATTTAGCCATTAAAGCTTACCCCTACTAGTGCTGTATACTTAAATGTATATCAAACAGTACATCACATTAATTCAGTTGATTACATGTCCTACATTTAATCACCCAAAACTGTCTAAAATGTATTTTAAAAAGATATATACAAATGTAAAAAATATATTAAAACATAAATTCATTCTTAATCCATATGCTATTGTATCATGTTTCATCAATGCACTCCATAGTGTTTACATTCTATTACACAAAAAAAAAACACAACAAAGCTAAATATTGAATTAATAATAAAATATGTAAATTAATAATAATACAAAAAAGTAAACACTAATCAAAGCACATTAAAAATTGTACCAATCAAAACTGATGCGTTCATGTCAAATTGTACTTTTTGTAACAGACACCTAAGGGATGCTTGTATAGTTATCATAATTGTAGTATAGGTTTTATAGTAATAAATTCCAATATATTACTGCGTTTGTTTAGACTGTTGGGGACATTCTGTGTTGTTCTTATGCTGACTTTTGGAGTATTATATATTGCAAAGATAACCCCAGGATTCAGCAAGCCCTGCACGGTGTGCAGGACTAGTGCAGGAGCTCCAGCAGGCAATATGTCTGCCGTGCGATCCAGGAATATGCTGTAGGGACGTGCATGAGTGCTCCTGCACTAGTCCTGCACGGACTCAGCTCCTGTATGCAAATTACCCCATTTTCAGGTGAAATCCATGCTAATGAGGTGAATTTGTGATCCAGGCAGCTGGAAGCCAGCCGTGCAGGACTAGTGTAATCTGCAGAAATGTACTCGGTTAGTAACCGAGTACATTTCTGCAAACTACAAAACAGAGCCATGACAGCTCCAAATAAAGGGTGGATATTATGTAGAAAGCATGCCAATGGCCAAATATATGGCCAGTGGCATGGAAAATAGTTGCAAAAATAAAAAATTAACTTATTATTTTTTTTTTTAGCCGATCTCGGCTGTTTAAGCATAGGGCAATGGAGCGCAAATGAGATTGAGTGAAAAATAAAAGAAAATCCCTAAAATAAGCATTCTAACCAAAATCACTATTTTGCCATTATACTCAATGGCAGGCAGAAGACAAAATGGCCAGTGATAGTGGTTGCTAAGGGGGTAGGCTCAGTGTGGGACCTGTAACTATGCATCAGCAGGCAATCCTATGCAAATGAGGGAAATGATACTGAATCCCAGATTTCTCCTACTTGCTAGTCTGCACCCAACAGTTTAAGAGCAGGAATAGCTTGGTGAAAGCCTAGGACTTAGCTGACATCATAGGGGGTGTGTCAGGCATACTGTAAGTGGATTGGAGCCCTGTGGCTCAGGTTTACCCTTAGCTTAGCAGAGCTAAGCAAGGGTGTGTCTGAGGCTGTCTATCACTCTTTACATTGCCTAAGCAGGTGTGCGTGCCGCTCACCGGGTTTTAAAGGAAAGAAAAACAGGAAATAGCAGCTCTGTGCACATTTGAGCACTGTGTTTGTGCAGCGCGCCCCCAAGCTTAAACAGAAAGGCAATGGGAAGGGAAAACAGCAGTAGGAAGGTAATCTAGGAGAACTAGCATAGCTGGCAGGTGAAATGTATCAGAATAAGCCAATTACACAGACAGCAGACCAGCCCAGCCAAGAACACTACTATAAACTATGCAAACACCTTTCCTCTGGTTTTTCCCACATACGCTACACCACCAGTGTATACAAGCAGGGGAATTTTAACAAACAAAAACAACAAAATGATAGGGGCTGCAATAGCTATCATGCATCAACATGTGGAAGAGGCTGAGGGTGGTGAGGATGTGAATGCTGTTGACCAACCCACAGGGAGAAGACAGAGAAGAGTGTACAGACCCAGGGTAACCTACCAGGGGCTACATGAGCTGGAGATAGTGGAGCACTATAAGGTGGACAGGGACCTCCTACAGCAAATTGTTGAGCTGTGCCAGCCGCGCTTCACACACTGAACTAACAGAGGGGAACCCATCCCACTGGATACCAAGGTATGTGTAGGCCTAAGAATACTAGTTACAGGTACCTTCCAAAGACCAACTGGAGATATAATGCGGATCTCACAGGCATCAGCATCCAGGCTACTCCACCAGTTCCTGGATGCCATGTCAGCACATGCTGGTGACCATGTATATTTCCCCAACACCCATGAGGTGTTGGCCAGCAATATGCATCTCTTCCACCAAATAGTAGAATACCTGAATTAGTGGGTGCTATAGACTGCATGCATATATGCATCAAAGCATCACCTGGTGAGCGGGGTAGGGTCTACATCAACCACAAGGGCTTCCCCTCCATCAACTGCCAGGTCATATGCGATGCCCAGGGAATTATAATGAATATGTGTGCTGGCTGCCCTGGAAGCTATCATGATTCTCACATCTGGCATCTGACACAGCTGTACCAGAGATTTGAAAGTGGAGACATCTCTTACAGTCACCTAGTGGGGGATGCTGGTTATGCACTGGAGACATGGTTGATGACATCCATCAGAAATGCACACACATCCGAACAAGAACTCCATAATAAGGCACAGGCCAGAGTTGTAATAGAACGTGTGTTTGGGATGCTCAAGTCATGATTCCGGTACCTGGACACATCAGGTGGAGCCTTGCAGTACTCCCCAGCTACATGTACTCAAATTGTCATTGTATGTGCCATGCTGCACAATATGATCCTGCAGAAACAGCTGCAGCAGGGACAGCATGGGGCAGGGCCACACAGCCCCCCACCATTGCCAATGCCTACACAGGCACAGAGTGACTCGGAGGAGGAACATCCTGAGCCTGTCCCAGTAGGCAGAAGGAGGCATGCCCAGTATGCCCTGGCCTTGGCAAAGAGGCAATGCATAGCACATACACTAACACAGGAGCGACCCAGGGAATGACACTACTCTCTGACTCGCACATACAGTAAATGGGATGCCAAACATGACACTACCTATGCTCAACCATGTATAGGGAGTGTACAATGTGCATCCGACATAGGCAGCCTACCAGCACTATCCTCAGTACTAGCACACCCACAAGGTAAGTCACTCTCCTTTCCAATTGCCGAATGGAGTAGTATGTGTTGTTACTTGTATCTATGGTATGGATGTCAGCACGCAAGGGATTTGGGTGGCTGAATGGGATGCCAGCAGATAGTAGACACCTATAGTGGCACCGTGAGATCTGTAACAGATACTGGTGTCACCATAGTAGCCAGTACTACACATAGCGACAAAACCCACTGCAGGAAATGTGCTGGGCCATGTGTGTCCATATGACTCACACATGTCAGCCAGGAAGGTTCACATACCCAACAACACTCTCAGCCAGCAGGATAGGTGTAGACAAACACAAACAAAGGCTGTGCTAATGCCTCTGAATGATGGCTATGGGTAACCTCCCCCCCAGGCCTACACAGACAGACTACAGCAAGTCAGGCAGTGGTATGTTAGCTATGAAGGGTAGGAAGTCAGAAACTGATATGTAGGTCTATCAAACCTAAGAGCTGTAGTATACTGATATGCCTCTAGTCAGCATGATAGGTTAGAATACAGGATGAAACGGAGTACCGGACATACCAGTACAGTCATAGCACATGTGTACAAGTATCAGGTGTGCCCCCCGATCCTATATAGAAATGTAGAAACAGTCAGGTGTGCCCCCAATCCTGTGTAGAAATGTAGAAACAGCCAGTTGTGCCCCCAATCCTGTGTAGAAATGTAGTAACAGTCAGGTGTGCCCCCCCAATCCTGTGTAGAAATGTAGAAACAGTCAGGTGTGACCCCCCAATCCTGTGTAGAAATATAGAAACAGTCAGGTACGCCCTCCCAATCCTACATAGAAATGTAGTAACAGTCAGGTGTGCCCCCATTCCTATTTAGACATGTAGTAACAGTCTGGTGTGCCCCCCACTCCGATGTACACACGTTGTAACAGTCAGGTGTGCCCCCCAAATCCTATGTAAAAATGTAGTAACAGTCAGGTGTGTCCCCTCCAATTCAATGTAGACATGTAGTAACATTTATGTGTAGGTATAATACCAGTGGAGCACAGATGACCTGAGGTGGCCAAGGTAGCAGGATAGATTGTAACATTTGTACAATATGCAGGTATCCGTGTGTTAGGCTGGTGTGTGTTTCATATTGTGTGAGAGTGGTCACTATGTATGCATGTTGAGGTTTGACCTGGTGGCCATTGCCCACTACTGCCAATGACAGGGCCAAGTCCTCACAACTGCAGTGCCAAAGACAATTCCCCCCAGTATAACACATGCTAGCAGTAAGCTGTTGTAAATGTATGATGGTAATATGTGTCACCATCTGAAAGATTGACATGGCATGACTGTTGGGCTAGATATACAAGCAGTACACAGGGAAAAGTACTCCAGACATACAGTATATAATGTATAACTGTGAAATGGACACACCCTTGGAATTGTATGCATCACATTATCTGGGCTTGTAGTAGGGAATACCGATGTCGTCTGGCCAGACACTTGCAGATCACAAAGGTGATAGGACTGATGTATTGGAAAATGGCTGATGTCCCTGCACAAGCCAACATATCTGGAATGCCCCATGCATATCTGTGAGTCATATGCAAGTAGTGTCCAGAATACACATGCACCCAGCTCATCCAAACACCACACACAGGTACCTCTCTGGTCATATCCCTGTTGTTGGGAATGAGTATAATATGACCCACACCTGTGTATGGCAATAGCGAAAGAATGCAGCATGCAGTGCAGGTGTCCCATGCAGGTGTGTCCCTAGCTGTAAGTAGCACCCTGCCAGCAACCACACCACCTGATCAATACTGATAGAAAGTATTGGCATGAACACCTAGCACACCTACCTTGTCACCCCAGGGGAATATATTCTATGGCAGTCTGAGACTGTAGGACTGACAGAATGCAATGGTCTGCTACAGCTAGCCTGTATCACTACCAAATGCCCTACAGGCCTCTGCAAAAGGCCTGTATCTCACCCATACTACCAATGTATGTTATGTCATGGACACCCAAATAACAACATAACACACTCCACATGAGCCATATGCAAGGCCATGTGGACAAACCACAGTAACATGTCCACCATGTCCCATTGCATAAACTGTGGACCAACACCAAAACACAGCTGTGATGAGGTGATAACTATAGGGAAAGTATCAGAGAATGTATGCATAATGTATGGAAGAGGATAGAATAATATAGGGGGTGGGTGGGAGCATGGGCAACATGGAATGTGCAAGGTCCGACACACAGCCATGTGCACATACTATCCCCAGCTGCAAACACAAAAATGGGTGGCTACAAACCTGCCCGTACACCACAATAGGGGTAATGTCCTGACTTATGACCCCTGCCTCTGGGTAACCTGTGTGAATCTGTACAGCTGTGGGGTATTGCCACAGCAAGATAAGGCCATACTGTCATGTTGATGGCTGTACATGTATGATATCCTTTGCCAGCATTGTACTAAGGTGCTGAACTAGATACACAGACCCAACAGCAAGTGTCTGCAGCTCCCCCTCCAGAATGGCATAACTTTCCACGAATATGTAGGTATTTGACCACAATACTGGGCACAGCTGCATTCACCATGTGTTCCCCAAGACACCACTGTGAGCAAAAATGTCCACCTGACAGTACTTGAGGACATAAAACATCAGAGTGTATAACAGTACACGTCTGAATATCTCTGCTAACACCAGTACCATGTAGCAGAAGCAGCACAGACACAATCACCTACAGTACACACTATCCCTTGCACAGTGTGACCCCATATTGCCAACTGATCTACAGATATCCTGCAGAAAAAGTTTGCTACCTGTAGGTGTAGAATACAAAGGTCTGCACTGGAGTACAAACTACCTGGAATGGATCCACACATTCAATACAGAAGGGCACACTGGGCATGCTCACACACTTAGAGAAATGAAGGCAATTTCAAACAACAACATACTGAAAGGTCATACTGGGCATACTCACACACTTAAACAATTGAAACCCATGTCTGCCAACAACAGTTAACCATACATATCTGACAGTTGCAGATGTTAGTGCATGCATTCCTCAGTATGCACCAGTCATGCTTTGCACACACATTGGATAGGAATACACACACATATCCAAGGCCAACGCACTATGATATGCCAAAGGTACACATACATAGATGTGTGGAAGAGAGTGACAGTGACAAAGAACCTTCCATCATGAGGCCTGTCCCACCCAGCACACAGCCAAATGGCTACAACTATATGATGTGTAAATGTCACTCACTGTAGAAATTGGCCACTGGTATCCATCAGCATTACAGACTCTGTGGTGCAAGTGCTAGCTGTGCAACATGACTGTACAATACAGTAGTCATCTAGCAGTTGTATACATGTACCTGCAGAATATAAACCTGCATGTGCCTGAGTGTGGTGTGTTTACGTCTAGATGAATGGGTTATGGCCCATGCACACACACTGTCCTCCCCATAGCTCTACTATGTCAAGCTTACTGATGTCATTCACTTTTGAAATACACCTTTGGGAAAGGAGTTGCCCAGTAGCCTCTGTGACATGTCCTATAACTGCGTAATGCTGTAGTGTAATAAACTAGTTAGGTAGGACTTCTAATCTCAGACATGGCAAGTGTGTGTGTGTGTGTGTGTGTGTGTGTGTGTGTGTGTGTGTGTGTGTGTGTGTGTGTGTGTGTGTTTCTGTCTATTTAGGGAGCAATGCTTTTTAGGCTAGTCACACTCACTACAATTCAAATGCCCTACTTTGGCAAGGTTGCTGAGTCATTCACTTTGAAATACACCTTTGGGAAAAGAGTAGCCCAATAATCTCCATGGCACAACCTATAACTGCATAATGCTTTAGTGTGATAAACTAGATAGGTAAGGGTTCTAATCCCAGACATGGCAATTTTATTTGTGTGTGTGTGTCTCTGTCTGCGTAGGGAGCAATGGTTTTTAGGCTAGTCGCACTCACTACAATTCAAATGCCCTACTTTGGCAAGGCTGCTGATGTCATTCACTTTGAAATACACCTTTGGGAAAGGAGTAGCCCAGTAATTTCAGTGACATGTCCTTTAACTGCATAATGTTGTAGTGTGATAAACTAGTTAGGTGGAGTTCTAATCCCAGACATGGTGGCTGTGTTTGTGTGTGTGTGTGTCTCTGTCTGTGTAGGGAGCAATGTTTTTTAGGCTAGTCACACTCACTACAATTCAAATCCCCTACTTTGGCAAGGCTGCTGATGTCATTCACTTTGAAATGAGTAGCCCAGTAATCTCCATGGCGCATCCTATAACTGCATAATACTGCAGTGTGATAAACTAGTTAGGTAGGAGTTCTAATCCCAGATATGGTAGCTGTGTGTTTCTGTGTGTGTGTCTGTGTCTGTGTAGGGAGCAATGCTGTGTAGGCTAGTCGCACTCACTACAATTCAAATGCCCTACTTTGGCAAGCCTGCTGATGTCACTCACTTTGAAATACACCTTTGGGAAAAGTGTAGCCTAGTAATCACTGTGGTGCATCCTATAACAGCATAATGCTGTAGTGTGATATAGTAGCTTTGTAGGGGTTCTATTCCCAGACATGGCAAGTGTGGATGTTTTTGTGTGTGTTTCTTTGTCTGTGTAGGGTGCAATGCTTTTGAGGCCATTTACAGTCACTACAACCTCCATTGCCCAACTTTGGCAAGCCCGACGATGTCATTCCCAGTGAAATACACCTTTCGGAAAGGAGTAACCAAGTAATCCCCATGGTGTGTCCTTTAACAGGGTTATGCTGTAGTGTGATATAGTACTTTGGTAGGGGTTCTATTCTCACACATGGCAAGTGTGGATGTTTGTGTGTGTGTTTCTTTGTCTGTGGAGGGAGGAATGTTTTTAGGCAAGTCACACTCACTACAATTCAAATGCCCTACACTGTCAAGCCTGCTGATGTAATTCCCAGTGAAATACACCTTTGGGGAAGGAGTACTCCAGTAATCTCAATGGCGTGTCCTATAACCGCATAATGCTGTAGTGTAATAAACTAGTTAGATAGGAGTTCTAATCCCAGACATGGCAAGAGTGTGTGTGTGTGTGTGTGTGTGTGTGTGTGTGTGTGTGTGTGTGTGTGTGTGTGTGTGTGTGTGTGTGTCTGTGTGGAGGTGGGTGTGAGTGTGCAACAACTGGACTCACTGTGGAGTGGGTTTTGCAAATTTCTTACATGGTGGCCCTATTATATGTCACAATGTCCACCTTACAAGGATAACAAATGTGAAATAGCCAAGAGGCTGGGGTGCCAATCCATACCCCTACATATGACATCAAGGCCTGGTGTAAAAAGTTAGCAACCCTTGTATTACCCAGAGAACAGTCTCAACCCATGTCTCCTACACACTTGCCAAGGCAACAACCGCTATGTTGGTAGTACCCTGCATATTGCCCACAGATAGTAACCATGGTGTGATTGCAGTGGACTATACAGGGCATGGCACCCTGTCCATCAGTACATTAGGCACATACATGCAGACAGTGTGCCTTCACTATGTTCTCCACTGGATGCCTGCAGCACCTGTGGTGCCATCAAATGTGACCCACAAAGGGCATACCATGCCTTAAACACATGCCCTGTATAGACATATACTACTGACACCAGGGAATATCTGTATCATGCTATCAATGTAGGTGCAGGGTCAACCTGCTGTCCATTACCAGTTCCCACCACATGAGGCCAGGACTGGCACATCTGATGATGACAACCTGTGTACACAACATGGGCCAGACACCCCAGGTACAGTTCCACATGTCACTGTACATGCATGTGGGAAGTGTGCACATCCCAGACAGCATCCATGTCATGGACTAAAGAACACATACATGGCAAGCATTGCACAGCAATGGCAACACACAATAGTTACCCAGGTGACTGGATGGTGAATACAATACCCACCTGTGTGGGCCAATCCAGACACTACACCCCTGAGCCACACTGCAGACCATTGTCATTTGGTCTGATGCCAAGATATACCCTTCACCTAGCCTTGTATAGCCTTCTGGTACAGTCAAACACTACACACTCGTGAAGCAATGCACGCATGCATGCCAGTACTGGCACCCTGTGTCTGTGTGTGTGTGGTGTATGATGCTTTTGACCACATTCACACTCACTACAACCCCCATTGGCATATTGAAGCATGCTGTCTGATGTCAGACACCTTCACATACCCTTTGCCCATATAACCTCCAGATAACCACTGTGGTGCATATGATACCTGCACATTACTATATTGTGGCAAACTAACTAGTTAATAAGTGTATTCCTGACCCTGCCAAGCATGTCAATGTGTATGAGTCCCTGAGAGAGTGTGGCTGCATTGACGCTGACACCTGTTCATGTGGACAGGCACATGTACTACACCTACTGTATCGCTACCATATCACTGTTGCAGATATCACTCACCATCACATATACGTTTGGACAGCTCCTCAACATGTAAGCTATGTGGCGCATGCAATAACAGCATAGACATGTGATAGCAATACATAGTCAGGGGTTTGAAACCCTGTACTAGTAATTTCACAGCTTGGTACCTGTCAGTTAAGTAGCTTTGGAACCAGGTAAGAGTGGAATTTGATAAATGATATTGGTTTAGTTTATTTAGCAGGATTTGGTGCGAGACTGTGTCAAATGCTTTGGACATATCCAAAAAATGAGTTGACACTAGTAGCCCTTCATTTTTGAGACAGTTTACTGTGTCTGTGAAGCAGAGGAGGGCTGTAGTGGTACTATGGGCAGGCCTGAAACCATGCTGAGTAGGTGGCAGGATGTTGCTGTCTAGGAGATAGTTTAGCATCTGGGTATGGATGCATTTTTCTAGGATTTTCTAGGATTTTGGCCAGGGGGGAGAGTAAAGCAATGGGTCTGTAGTTATTAAGTTCAGTGGAGGTCCCGCCTTTATGTATGGTTGTAACATAGGATATTTTCCAGAGTTTGGGCACATAGATTTCAGCAATTGATCTGTTTATGAGAGTGGAGACTGGGATAGCAATAGCATCTGCTGTGAGTCTCAAGAAATAGCTGGGGAATAGGTCGGCTGCTGTTGATGAGGTTTTTAGTTTGGATAGCATGCTTTTGATTGAAGTGGTAGAAACTGTTTTGAGGGTAAAGCTTGTATTAGTGTTATTTGTGTTGGGGGGGATAGTGAGGAAGGAACTGTCCTGTGATACTAAGGATAGAAATGAGTTCACAAAGTGGGAGTTGAATTGTGTTTCGATGGGAACTTTAATGTCAGGGGTGGTTGGTTTGGGGGTAGTCTTTTGGATGGATTTTAGTAGCTGGTTTACATTTTTCCAAAATGTTTGTGGGTTGTGTTGGTATTTAGTTTGTAATGTTGTGTAGTAGGATTTTTTGTCCAGCCTAATGCATTTTTTTGCACGGTTGCGCAATTCTTGGTACTTAGTTAGGCTTTGTGTTTCTTTGTTTTTTTGATAGTAAAGCCAGGCAGTGTCTCTGGACTTGAGGATTTGTTTGGTTTCTTTACTGAGCCAGCGGTTTGTAGAGGTTCTAACCATGATTTTGCACAATGGAGCGACAGTGTCTAGGTGTTGTAGAAATGTTTTGTTGAAATATGCTACAGCCTGGTCAAGTGGGAAGGTTTTTAGGGGGGTCCAGTCACAGTTACAGTGCAAAGTGTTGAGGACCTCAGGAGAGAATTTTTTTGTGTTTCTAGTGGATATATAGTTAGTGATTTTGCATATGCTTGTTCTACTACATATAAAGTATATTATGTTGTGGTCACTTAAGGTGTCTGGGAGACTGCCTGTGTGAGGGTACAATGTGGGGTTGTTAGTTAGGACCCAGTCAAGGATGGATTCCCTTTTAGATTTTTTATCACATCTAGTTGGAATTTGGACTAGCTGCTGGTAGCCATGGAGATTTATTAGATTACTTGGTGGTTCTGATATACAGGTGAACCAATCTAGGCTGAAGTCCCCCAGAATAAGGGTTTCTTGTGAGTATGTGGAAGAACACCAGGATAAGAAGTCTTCAAGGCTAGCAGGTGTATTAACAGGTGGAATATAGATCACAATTGTGGTGATGACCTTTTTAGGGTGAAGTTGAAGTTGTGAGATAAGTATGTCCCAATTATTGGGGGAGGGGTAGGAGTTTGGTGATTGACAGACAGTTAAGTTGGGCTTGTACAGTAAGGCAGTTCCACCCACTTTACAAAGTGGTCTGTCTTGTCTAATGATATTGTAGCCGTAGGGAGAACTTCTGAGTTAGCTATGTTTTTATTTAGCCAGGTTTCTGTTAAAGCAAATATGTCTGGGGAGTAGTGTGCTGTTGTGGCCTGGAGTTCAGGTATTTTATTTTTGATACTTCTAATATTAATATTTAGCATTAAAAGATGGTTGGTTTTGCTGCTGTTGTTGATTTGCCCAGGGATGAAGAAAGTGGGGGTGTTATGTTCTGACATTTGTGTTGGAGCAGTTTGTGTTGGACAGGATGGATTTGGGCCTGGGTTGGGGTGGATATCCCCACTTATGGTGAGCCTGGAGTTAAAATGGTTATACAGATGTTTGATTTTGGTGAGGAGTGTGAGAAAGTATTGTGTTTTTTTGGAGTAGGAATGAGAGCATATGTGTTTAGTTCTGAATTGGTCCATTATGTAGTTCTTGAATAACTGTGGGCAGATATTATTATAATGTGTGGTGTCTGTATATGAGAGTGCATAATGTAGTGTTGTGCTACTAAGTTTAGGGATATTGTTAGAGTGATAACTTGTGGTGTTGTAAAGAATTATGAGAAGACAGGCTAGACTTACTTGTGTGATAGTCATGGTTATAAAGTTTAAGTTGTTTCTAGATGGGTGGTCTGAATAGGAATTATAGGGTTGCACTATATGTGAATGGGGAAGTAGTGTGGGTGATGTAAAAAATGCCTAGTGAGAATGAGAGTGATTGGGAGGATTTTGTGTGGAGCAAGTTGGTGTGGTATAATGTGATATGACTTGAGGAGCTGTGATTGGTGGAGGTGATGTGAGGGTGAGCTGTGGGTGTGGCTGTGATTACTATAAATGTAGAGGTTGTGGGGGTGGGAGGAAATAGGGGGCAGGGCAGGGGAGCGGAGAGAGCCTGAGCATTAGCGAAGGCGAACGGAGCGGGGCAGAGCCAACAAAGACAAGAGAAAAAAGTAAGTATTACTTTACAAATCTGAACACTTTTAACAAATTTCTGAGGTCTAATGGCTTACCAGCAAGCAGAATGTAATTGCTGAGGAGCACTTGTGTCCTGGTGGGAGACTAGAAATTTAAAGATGGCTCAGTGCTCAGCAGGATTCTAATATAGACTTTGTATTGGGGGATAGAGATAGCACAAGGGGTGTAAACCAGGTGGAATGCAAAGAAACCAGAGACGCAATCAGTGGAAATCAGTAAAGGCCTCAGAGAAGGTAAGTAATAATTCAAACTACCTGTAAAGTGAAGGAGAGAAGAGACAGCAAAGTTTATTAAGGTTGGGAGTGTGTCTTCACATTGACTTGCTGATTAGTAACCAGTTTGTGCACAGATTAGAGTAGGGAGATACATTAGCAATGAAGGGGAATGTATAGAGATGCAAATAAACAGGTGGGCCTCCAAGTGATACAAACTAAGGCAGAAAGCACTGAGAGGGCTGCTTGATGGTTAATTTAGTCATAGGGATGTGAATTAAATGTATACTGTCTAATGAACAGTTAGTATTACTGTACTAGCGGGGGTGGGGGGGTGGAGAGGACACAAGGCTGCAACAGTCAGTTTTATTAGCAAGCTGAGAACTGCTAAGAAATACTGCTAATGTAATAGCTTTACTCTCATAAAACATACAAGTAGAATGCCTGGGTGGACTGACCCTGCTCTTGAGGCTCAAAATGTATATCCCTGTTTAGTTTGCAGTACTGATTCCTTCTTATACTGTATGGGTGGAGTGATAGCCGCAGACTGCAGATTTGCTTGAGTGTGCTCCTGCTCTTGAGGCTCAAAATGTATATCCTTGTTTAGTTTGCAGTACTGATTCCTTCTTATACTGTATGGGTGGAGTGGTAGCCGCAGACTGCAGATTTGCTTGAGTGTGCTCCTGCTCTTGAGGCTCAAAATGTATATCCTTGTTTAGTTTGCAGTACTGATTCCTTCTTATACTGTATGGGTGGAGTGGTAGCCGCAGACTGCAGATTTGCTTGAGTGTACTCGGCAAGCAGAATGTAATTGCTGAAGAGCACTTGTGTCCTGGTGGGAGACTAGAAATCTAAAAAAAAAAAAAAATATATATATATATATATATATATATATATATATATATATATATATATATATATGTATATATATATATATATATATATATATATATATATATATATATATATATATATATATATATATATATATATATATATATATATATATATATATATATAGATATCTACATATATGATATGTATATATCTGTTTAGATATAAATATATATACGCACACACACATGCATCTACATGTTTAAATGCATTTCCTGTACTGTTGAATGACTGTACTGGATATGTATATCTCACAAGGCTTAGTGGTAAATTCATTTGGCTATGGTGTGCAGGGTCCTAGGTTTGAGCCTTGCAGAAGCTGTTTATTTTGTTGCTAGACAGAACAAGGGCCACTGGATACAGAGTGATTAAGGCACTTTTAAGCAGTTGCAAGCAGGTTTGCACGGAGATAAGCAGTGCTAACTTCTGGTTACAGTTTCTTATACTGATTTAGCCTCTCAATTGCTTAACCTGTGTAGACATTGCTTACCCCCATGCAAACAGGCTTAAACCCGCTTACTGTTGCTTAAAAGTGCTTACTCCTGCTTACCCCCACGCTAATTTCTTTAAAAGAAAAGAAAAAAGGGTTGATAGGAAAGTCGTGAAAAAGGGGCACAAAGAGGGAAAGACAGTACGGAAAATGGCTAGGGATGTGCAGGAAAGGTGTAGGGAAGGTCCTTAACTGCTCATTTCGTCTACAGCAACAGCTGTGCATATACACTGAATTTGGAGGTAGATTTGGACACTCAAACCCCTGAGAGAAGGGTGAGGACAACAATAATATGTTGTGATGCCAATTAGACCAGATTACATGTGTCCAGTGGACACGTGTGCAAAATGGACAGCTACGTATGGGATGAGATTTTTTTTTTGGGAACAGATTGCCTTTTCTTTTTTTTTTTCAGGTGAGAGTGGGATGTTGGGGAGGGATAGTAGGTATATTTGGGGAGGTAGGTTAACAGACAAGACAAACAAGATGCCTACAGGGGTGGTATATGAAACTTGTGGGGAGGTAAACACCTTGATGGGGAGGGGTGTTGGGAAATCGGAAGCCCATGAGCTCCCTAGTGGAAACAGTGGGACTGAAGTCCCCACCCATGGGCAGTCACCACTGCACCTTCACAGCCCTGAAGGTGGCTGTGCTGGGGCTGAGTGGAGATCCAGGCCAGCCCTCTAGTCATGACACGTGGCCCTCGAGCTGGCGTAGCAGATCTCCAAACTGCTGGTTGAGCTTGCTACGCACTACGACCCGGACCTGGCGACAGGTTCCTGTCTGTGCCTGCTCCTGGGGGGGGGGTGAGTCCCATCTCCTGAGGTGGTTCCACCCAAAGGAAGTGCAGAACCAATGGACAAGGAGGTCCCAGGTTGGGCCCCAGACATGCTGGTGCCCAGTACCACGGCCAGCAGAGGTGGGACAGGTGGGTCTGCTGGGACCCACATTCCCATACGTGCTAAGGTGTTTATGTTTTATCAACATATGTGGGTTAGTAATAGTCAACGCATTCCAGGATTAGGTATAACAGCATGCATAGATATTCCCATTAATCCAGACACTAGATATGGAACAGTTGCATAGCAAACATAGCACATGCATATATGGGACCACAGTGGTAATTACAACAGCATGCAGATACATTGATGGCACCATGTCACCAATGTTGGAGTATTTCAACATAGCGCATGCATAGTAACAGATTTACTTAATTATCAAACAATAGGACATATGTCCCAACATTACAGTTAAGTCAGCACATACCAACTGAGTTGGGTATTTAGTTTATTGTTGCAGATATGGTGGTGGGGGGGAGAAAGATGTCAAGTAACAAATAGTATATTCCTGTAGTTCGCATTACTTTCCTAGTCATTGCTGTTATCTGTACCTTACAAGTATTAGTACACTACCCTATTGCCTTACTTTGGACAGTGGTATGGCTATTGACAACTATATACATGAACTGGTTTTACCTGCAGTATACACCTCTTACCTGGTATACCTATGGAAGAATTGTTTGTTAACACTGTTTCTACACATACTCTCAGATTCCAGGTTGATGTTATGCACATACCTGTCCATGTCTTTTTGCACAGACTCCGGCAATGTCTTGACCACATGTAGATGAACTGAGGCATATTTAGACTATTGCCCTCTTCAACCTTTAGTGACTTACAACACTCTTATACAGGATTTCTTAGACAGTTATATTATGTAGCACAGTGTGGGTGACAATGATGAGTGATACCTTATTATTCAGAGCAACTGCAACAATAACAATGCCTTACAATACCAGAGTACACAGTACCAGTACAGGGTATCAATCTTTCATTTCTAGGCACAGTGTCTGTATCTGACGGACCTGTGGGAGCAATGTTTGTTAGCACTACCTGAATGTTGCCACACAAATTACCAGACTCCACATTAGTATTATGCACATACATCTCACTCTGTTACTCTACACACTGTGGTCACAGCTTGACAACATGGGGGTGTAGATGGGACATATTTGGCTTATTACTCTCATAACATTTTGGGGAGTTGCTAGTGTGACAGGTTTGTTCTTATAGATGTGTGACAATCAGTTGTATTTCCTGTTTGCTGCCTAAACATCTGGGATCATCTCACTGATTTCCCAGAGGGACAGGGTGACAGGCAGCAGATATGGACCGATATACTGGACATTCTGGACATATCTGTACAGTTGTGGGGTATGGTTCTGTATGCAGCCTACTTACACTCCCAGGATTCTGACCATGGCTGTGTCTGCTAAAATTAAAACACTGTCCATCACAGTTGTGTGTGCTATATAGATACTGCTGTATATCTCTTATTTGATTTCTGTCTGTAATTCTCCTGGGGTTTTACATTCTGACCTTGGATTACAACACTCTTATACAGGAGTTTCTAGACAGTTATATTATGTAGCACAGTGTGGGTGACAGTGATGGGTAATACTTTATTATTCAGAGCAACTGCAACACTCACAATGCCATACAATACCAAAATAAACAGTACCAGTACAGGGTATCAATCTTTTATTTCTGGGCACAGTGTTCGTATCTGATGGACATGTGGGAACAATATTTGTTAGCACTACCTGAATGTTGCCACACAAATTACCAGAATCCACATTAGTATTATGCACATACATCTCACTCTGTTACTGTACACACTGTGGTCACAGCTTGACAACATGGGGGTGTAGATGGGACATACTTGGCTTATTACTCTCATAACAGTTTGGGGAGTTGCTAAAGTGACAGGTTTGTTATTATAGATGTGTGACAATCAGTTGTATTCCTTGTTTGCTGCCTATAACTCTGGGATCATCCCACTGATTTTCCAGGGGACAGAGTGACAGGCAGCAGATATGGGCCAATTTACTGGACATTCAGGACATATCTGTACAGTTATGGGGTATGATTTTGTATGCAGACTACTACCACTCCCAGGATTTGAACCATGGCTGTGTGTGCTAAAAAGACAACAGTTCACATCTCAGTTGCATGTGCTATTTGGATTTTGTTGTCTGTCTTTTCACTCTTTTCTGTCTCTGTCTCTCTCAGTTGTACTAAATGACCTCTGAGGATTGCACCAGCCATATACAGACATTCCTACACATTTTATTTATGTTGCACAGTGTGGGTAACAGTGCTGAATGCAACAGTACTATTAAATTTTTGCAAATCTACATTACCATATGATACCAGAGTAAACACATGCAGTCCAGCAGTTAGACCATTATTGTCAGGCTATTATGCTTTTATTTACATACAACCTATATGAGACTCTTCCTGCCATATTCTCTGGTGAATGCAGTACTTGCCTTAAACAATACAGGTTTTATACAGGCAATTAACTTACTAATACTTTTAGATTTATTTCTTATGACAGTACATGCAAGAGTATTACTAACATGCCACATGTTGCAACCTCTCCAAGCTACATCCATGGGCCTCCTTTTTCGCAGCCCGCACACTTACCACTGTGAAGGACATAAGAAAAATATTTAGCCATACCTATCCATAATATACATGAGCTGGCAATTTAAACAGGCAGTGGAGTGATACTTACATATGGCTGGGACCTCCTCTGTCCTCCTAGCCTCTTGGATCCACTGATCCAAGAGATCCCCCTTTCACCGCTTCAGGTCGGCATACTGATGCCTGACCTGCTCACCCGTTTGGGGTATGCCATTGGCACTGGTGAGGTCACGGGTGAGATGGTCCCAGGCTTCTGCTTTATATTGGGAACCCTGGTACTGGCCCTGCAGCAGTCTCTGCTCATGGTCTTTGACAAGGAGTCCTGCCATGACTCTGGACTCCTGGATGCCCCAGTGCTGCGCCTGAAAGCGCACACCCTCTCCCATTCCAGACATAGTGCCTGCAAGAGGAAGCTACAACCAGTTATGAGATGTATTCCCACCTGTTGGGTTTAAATAGGGCCAATTTCCCACACTTTGCCATGATTGGATGGTTTTGAAAAGGTTAAGCTATGGGCAAACCTGCTTACCTAAGGTTGGCATTGTTTAAAGGGGTATACCAATGGGCAAACTGATTTAGCTGGCCTACACATTACTTACACCTACTAAGCTGGGCTGTGCAATGCTTAGCGTTGCTTAATATTTAATTTGCATTATATTTGCTTTTTGGCATTGATTTATTATTCATTACATGTTATATATGTGTCTGGTATCCATGATGCATGTGTAGGTACACTGTATGGGGTCCTTGTGTTTATTAGGGGACTTCAACACTTTATTACAATTACACCTCACATCTGGGCTTACTGCAGTACTCCAGTTCACATATTTATGTTATGTAGTAGGTTATACAACATACGACTGTATATTCCTTTCACATGTTCAGTTTGATTTTCCTATAGTGAGGGTTTGTTTGGTGATACCTCAATCATATGTGTTGTTTGATGGCTTAGTGGCTAACTACTGTGACTATAGTGTATAGAGTCCTGTGTTCAAGACCTGCAAAGGCTGTTTATTTTGTTTCTGGCCAGAACAGCAGCTGTTGCATACAGAGTGATTAAGTCACTTTTAAGCACTTGTAAGCGGGCTTGCATGGGTTTGCGTGATGGTAAGCTATGCTAACCTTTGGTTAAATATGCTTACAGAGAGTTAGCTTCAATGTTGCTTAACCTGTGTGCGCATTGCTTACCCCCGCACAAACAGGCTTAAACTCTCTTACTAGTGCTTACATATGCTTAATCCCGCTTACTACTGCTTAATAATGCTTACACTTGCTTACTAGTGCTTACTCCCATTTACCACTGCACTAATTTAGATAGTAATGTCTAATGGTTCTTGGGAAGGTGGGGGATTTGGAAGCTGTATGGAGTTATTCATTACACATTTTACCTTCCATTTGTATACCTGATTCCTGTGTACATATACTGTATGGGGCACATGTGATTATCTGTGGACTTTGCAACATTATGACACTGACACCTCACATCTGCATTTAATACAGTACTCCAGTTCACAAATATATGTTATTTACTAGGTTATGCAACTAAAAATATTGGTCATAAAGTGATTTGACATGGAAATTGGAATGGGGCTGTAGTGGGACTCGAACCGGGAATGACTGCTTGTAAGGCGAATGCTCTTCCCACTACACTATTGCTATACTGCTTCATTTGCATATATCTTGCTTTTTATCCTCTTCTGCCATTTAAGCTGCATTAACCGTAGTTAAGCGATGGGTAAACCCGCACAACTATGGTTAAAAATCTTTATATTTGTTGTTTTAACTATTGCTCTTGTACACGTGAGGGGGATGTTGCTGGGGGTATGCATACACCTATGAGCAGTCTCACTCTTTCTTTTAGGACTTGTCTGCTGTTCTTCATTGCAGGGGTGTGTATATTCTGAGAGCTCTGCTCTCAGACATGCCCCCTGCACTCTTACACGCTCCATGTAAGAATAAGAGTTCAAGCAGTGCGCCTTCATTAATATGCATGGCGCACTGCCGTCCTGCTCCTAAATGGCCGCTTCCATGCAGGACTAAGCTAGTCCTGCAGAGAAGGATAGTGAATCCCGGGGGATATATTCTAGAAAGGATATTGCTATGTTATGTAACAGATTACAGGGGACAATAACATTGTTCAGTCACAAAATTTTCACTCTACAGAAAATGGCATTATTTTTCCAACAAGCAGATAGGAAAAAAGAGGCAAGAGACAGCCTTAAAGGAAGAAATCTAAACTAAACTTGGAAGGATTAAAAAAAAAACTACTATAAGAAGAAAAAAGTGGAGAAAGACTGGTAGTCTGAGACATGCTGTCAACTTCAAAGTACAAAGACCGCTAGATGAGAAATGTATGCTTGTAAATGAATTAAGAGGCGAAAAACAGTGAGATTAATAAGACTAATGGTGATGAAGATCATTCTTTGTTTAGAGAATTGGCAAACTGTACCTTAAACTCTGATTGGAGAATGAATGTTGTCCAGCAGGGTGTTAATGTACAAGTAATGCTCACTGAAAAACAAGTCTGCCAGTTCATGACACCATATTAATCTGCTTTGATACTCAGACAGTTGAGAAGCAAACAGCTGCCATTTTCTTATACTCCCTAAACAGCACTTCACTGTATAGCATGCGTAAAATAAAAAAAAAAACTAAATAAGAAAAAAGAAAAGAAAGACTAAATAAAAGAAAAAAGAAAATTGTGCATGTGTGTGTGACTTTGTGTGCATGTTTGTGTTTGTGTGTGCATGTGAGAATGAGTGACAACCGCAGATACTGGCTGCAACAGGCAGTCCATCAGCATTGAGTTGTTAAACATTAAGAATTAGGAAACTCTTAATAATATGCATTTTTGACTGACTGTTATTCTCAGTGAAAAAAACATAGACAGTAAAGGGATGGGGGTGGGAGTGTGGTTCAAGGAGTTACAATGCTTGCATTCTGTGTGTGTATATGTGTGTTGTGTGTGTGTGTGTGTGTGTTTATTTACATTATACCTCTCAACTGTCCTGATTTTTACCTCATATTTTTGGTCTATTCCTCATTAAATTTGTGGTTTTCTAGCAAATCATTGAGAACCAAAGTCACTAAATAATGACAGGCGTTTCAGTTTTTTTATCCTTCAGAAAATGCATGCTTATCAAAAATCTGTTATTCTAGGAAATTTCTAAGTTTAAAAGAGCAATATTTAACATCTGTACCTACGTTTGGGAATTGTCAACCATTATTATTGGCTTTGTCTAGCTTTCCCTTTTACTCTTACTCTGTTATTGCTTACATTTCAGTATTTTTTTGTTCATGAAATGTTTTATATTTCACCTACTCTGAGCCTAAAATTGGTCAATATTGACAATGCACTACCCCAATAAACAAATATACATAAGATAAAATACAAATTCTTACATTAAGATCTCAACCAAAAATGAATTGTACAGTTAAGCAGTGTGACCCAGAAATGCTGACCTCTGTAGCACCATGATACCCACTACCTTCAGCATGTTCTTACAGAAATATCAGGCAAAATATTACACTTTTTAAATAAGCAACAATATTCTTCACAAATGGAGACAAAAGAAAGCTGAAGTCTAAGTAATACATTTACTGGCTGACTAAGCAAAGCTGGAGTACGTGCTTTCAAGGCATAGTCTTCATCAGGCATGGTATGATTAAGAAATTGACACGGCTCATTTTTATTCTCACAGGTATGATAAATTAAAGCAGTGTGGAGAATAGCATTTCTACCTCACAGAAAGAAATTCTCTGGTTTGAGTCTTAGCTGGGCTGCCTTGTGTGTGGGGTCTACATGTCCCCCCAGTATTTGTGTGATTTTTCTCTGGGAGCTCTGGTTTCCTCCTTACTCCCAAAGATGTGTGGTTGGTTGTTAATGATGTTTGTATAAGTTTTCTCTGCATAATCATGTCTACTCTCAAAAGCATTCCAACTGACTGGCTTCTCTAAATTCTCCATAAGTAATACATTTACTCTTGTCATTGTGGTTCACTTCATGTCTTAAAAGGGTCAGGTACTTTATTTGACCTATAGTGGTAACTTACTACATTTTGTCTTTTGTAATAGTATACAGAATTCTTATTTTTTCTGTGTAATTCAAAATCTGAAAATGACTCATGGGAGTTGTGATAGGCTTGTGGACAGCTCTAGTTGTGTGCTCATTTAATAATAGTGCTAGGTGGTGACTGTAGGAATTGATTCCATTTGGAATCTAGCACCTTCTACCTCTCATATAATTCTATAATGAAGGTTATAGTCCTGGTGCCTGTTCTCCAAGTCATTCTATTTCTGTTGAGGAATTCAAGTGGTGCATTGCTGACCATGGTCTGGACATCTTGTAGTGGCATGGCATTCAAAAATATAAGAAGTTATGTCAATGCAATTTTAGAAGTCCAAAGCATCAATAAAGGCTGTCTTAGACAATGCTAGTGATATAATCTCTGTGCTTCCAGAATTTATAATACCAGCCCTTATGGGCATTCTATTTCACTTTCAAAAACCTGGCATATGGGTGATCTTCTTAGAGCACAGAGTTCATGGCTGTGTTTAGATCACCGTACATAAGTGTGCCATTCTGTCACAAGGTCATTCCATTATTGGGTGAATCTCCTTCTTAAGAGTGACATTTTCAATATAAGATGGTATTTCCTGTGTTGGATTCTGGATTCAGACATTGGTAAACATAGTAACTGAGTGAGTACTCATGTAACTCAGAACCACAGAATTAAGCAGCTACCATATTGGTGACCAGATCTGTTGTTCTCCTAACAATTTTCATTTACAAAGATGTTCATTTAAATCCACCTTTAAGGGAACTGAGATACTGTATGTGAGCCAGCAAACTATGAATTTAGAGAATACTATTAAAAATCAGTTTTGTATAAATTAAATAAATAAATAAATCTATCCATCTATCTATATATGTATGTAAATATATCCATATATGGGAGCCATGAATTTATCTGAATGTTGTTCTCTGTTGAGTCAACACAATTTGGCCAGCTAAAGAGATAGTCGACAGCTATGCAAGATCACTACATTACATGGGTTGGAGAATGTGCCCTTTCTTCAGTATTGTGCAATCTTGGAGTTGGTATATAAAATTATAAAGGGTTATGGGGCTGGAAGGAATATTGCCCCTGTGTATATATAAAAAAAAAAAAAAAGTTTTGCTTTTTTTTTCATTTTAATTTTGTATGCACCTAGGTCAGTACTTAGCATATGTGCTAACATGTTGACATATTTTAGTCGACCTTAAGAATGTTGATATTTGGTTCGATATTTCGGTACTTCAATTATTTTCAGTGGACATATACATATATATTTATATATATATATATATATATATATATATATATATATATATATATATATATATATATATATATACACACACACACACACACACACACACACACACACACACACACACACACACATACACATAAATATACACACACATACACACACATATATATATATATATATATATATATATATATATATATATATATATATATGCTAAACAGGTCTGAATGATGTTTTTTGAAATGAAACCATTTTATAGTTTATGGTATTGCTTAGAAGAATATGTGTATGAAGATGGAAAGAGATGATATTATTGTGTAAGGGTGACATCTAGTGGTAAAGAGAATGCAGACATATTTTCATAAACTCATCACTGCAGTGTTTTCTTTGCTTTGTAGTCTCTTTATTTTCCTCTAATGCTGTATTTTTTTCTGTTAATATATAATATTACAAAGAACAATGGTTGACTTAATGCAGTGGTGTAAGTAACTTTCAAAAGTCACAGCTTTATAATTGTTTTTTGCCCAGGAGAAATGCAGAATTGATAACAATATGAAAAAGCAGTATTTACAATTGCGATTGTTTGCAAATGTTATGACCTCTGTAAAAAAAGCTTTGCGTGAAATCATTTAATGCTTCAGTTTTTAGTTGAAATGAAACAAAGGAATTAAGGGAGACAGGTGCTGTTTCTTGTGGATAAACATATTGAATCTCAGCAGACTCCCACAAAGACAATTTTTGTCTTGTTTTATTCTTTTGGAGTCCTACAGTCAATAATATATATACAAAAAAGACAGACACTTCTTCAGTAAGTAGGTACCAGCCTGCCAAGAAGTGAGGAAAAATCAATTGTCCAAGGAGGAACATGGTGTAGTCAGGTATGAGGAAAGTAGGGGATTGTGACTTCGGGGAGAGGTGGGTCTGCAATAGGTTTGAAATGTAAAAATTGACTTTCTCTTTAGTTAGGGAAAACAATAAATGTTATTTTAGAACAGCAGATGTATTCAGCTTGGCAGCATGTACTGTTTCACTTTCCCAAATAAACAGTTGATGATGGGGAATTGATGTCCCCCAACAATAGTATTACTTTACAGGAAAGGGTGTTAAGTAAGGGTGGCAAACTACATTTCACAAACTGCTAGAATCACCAGCAATATATCAACAGCCCCATTTTTACCTTATTTTCTACATGAGGTCAGGGTGTTGCATCAACTGTTGCCATCTCTCTCAATTCAGTGCCACTCTTCTACCTTCTTTGACAATCATATCTGACTGTCACAGGTCTTCTCCCACACAATCTATCCATTTCTTTGCTGGATGCCATCATCTCCTCTTGCTAAATCTTCTTCACCAGATTCTCTTCTGCTTTCCTGCACGTGTCTGAGCCACCGTAACCTGTTCTCTTTGACTTTCACTACAATTGGAACTATTTGCGCTTCTGCTTTGATGTCCACCTTTCTTCATCTATCTTACAGTGTGCTTCCTGCCATCTTTTCTCAGGGGTCTATATTAGAATGCCAAAACCTCACGCAAATCCCAAAAGGCTGACACATACACAGTGAACCTCAAGAACATCAAACATCCTTAAGCACCAAATTCAAAATATTGAATTGCCATAGTTGGCCAACTCCACTGCTTGCTACATAACTGCCTACCCAAACAAAATAAATATGAATGTATTACTATATATGGTAATTCAGGACTCTGGTTTAACTGAAGTGGTTCTTTTTGTTGGTGCGATTTAGTACTGTTGCAAATGGAACATGCTAGAGTGTCCATCTCTATATCTTTTGACATAGAAGGCCAAAATACTATGCTTCTTGTCCTTCTTTTAGTTGAATCAGTACCTGGGTGACCACGATACAAAATCTTTATATATTCCTGTTGTAATGCTGAAGGAATTACCACTTTAGGACCTTTCATGATGATTCCATCTTCCATCATGAGCTTGTCTCCATAAGGAAAATACTTCTGTATGTCAAGTGGCAGACTGGTTTATTGTGCTGGCCATCCTTGACTGATAACATGTTTCAGCTTCTGGAGAATTGGGTCTGAAGCTGTATGATTTCTGATTTCATCAAGATGTGATGAAGAAACATTTCTGACTTCCATGACTTCAAAGTCTGGTTTCTCATTGTCATGCTGTTCTGTTGTTTATCTGGGTGCTCTCGACAAAGCATCAGCAAGGTATAGAAACTTGCCTTTTGTATAGACAATATTGAAATTGTACTTTTGCAATTTTAACATCATGTGTTGCAAGTGTGCTGGGGCTGTATGTATTGGCTTTTTCTGAATTGTCTCTAGAGGTTAGTAATCAGTCTCTGTGTGAACAGGTTTGCCATAAATATAATCACTGAACTTCAAACATGAGAACACTACTGCCAAAAATTATTTTTCAATTTGTGCATAGTGCATCTAAGTTTGGGTTAAAGTTCTGGATGCATAAGCTACTGGTATGCCTTCTTGAAGACATGCTGCATAAAGGCCATATGTTGAATCATCACATGAAAGAGTTACAGGTTTGTGAACATCATAATATCCCAATGTGGGTGGAATGACAATTTTCTGTTTCAGAACATCAAATTGTTTTTGGTGTTGTTCCAACCAGGACCAGTTTACATTTTTGCATGTTAACTCATGTAATGGTCCTGAAAGCTCACTTAGGTCTGGAACCCAGCACACTAGTTATAGGTGACTCTATAGTCAGGTACACTGATGTCCCACTCATCAGGCTAAACAAGGAGAAGGTTACTGTCAGCTGCCTGTCAGGTGCCAGAATCCACCACATAACCCACGCACTCAGGTCACTCCACAACAAGTACAAATATGACTCTGCCATTGTCCATGCTGGTGTGAATGACCTGAGATGTACCTCCCTGGACTACATGAAAAGAGACATGGAAGAGCTCTCCAATCTTGTAGCCTAGGCAGGTATGACCCTAGCCCTGAGTAGCATCCTGCCATCACCCAGAATGATACTGCAGTACAAGGACAAAATGATTGACTTCAACAATTGGCTAAGTTTTGGTGTCATTCTAAGGGGATCCAGTATCTGTCTGCCTGGGATGACATGGTCGACAGACCACGATGCTTTGCCAGAGATGGCCTGCACCTGTCACCCCTGGGATTTTGGATATTGGCTAAGGCTCTTGCTGCCCTTATAGTGCCTTTTTTAGGCAAGGTTCAAATGACAAATTCACCACCGTAACAGGAACAGGCAAGTAAAAACTGAGGGTAATGCTACTCAATGTTAGAAGTCTAAATCTCAAAATGCACTCCCTCGAGGCACTCCTTAAAATAGAGAACATCGATATCTGAGCAGTGACTGAGACCTGGTTCAAGGCTCCAGAGAGCACCCCTACATTACCAGGCTATAACTCATACCACACTTTTCGGCCACCTAACCTGGACCGGAACATCAAAGGCGGAGGTGTGTCCATATTCATTAAGGATATCCACACCTCCAGGCTAGCTGCTCAGCATAATGCATCCAAGGTTATCCAAGTGCAACTAACTCTGGGCAAAACTGCAATCTAAATTGTAGCTTTCTACAGATCCCCCACCATTCCCCAGGATTCCCACTCCTCTTTTCTTGATATACTGCAAAATATTAGGGTTCAACCAAACACCCTAATAATGGGCAAGTTCAACTACCCCACCATTAACTGAGAAAACTACTCATGTACCAACTCCTTCACTCAACGCTTTCTGGAATTCATAAATTCCAATGCCCTGGATCAACTTATCCACACCCCCACCAGGGGCAACAATATCCTAGACCTAGTCATTACCAGCATGAGTGACCGGTGTTCCACACCTGAAGTCAACTCCTCGTTGGTCAGATCCAGCCATAAGCTAATCACCCTAGATATCCGCATCCCGCCCCCACCCCCATTAAGGAAATCATGGTAAAAAATTTCTCCAAAGGCAACTACATGGTCTTAAGACAGAAGTGGCAAACTTCAAGATACCCATGCAGATGGACAATACAGTTACGACTGCTAAATCCTACACAGATGCACTGCATAAGCACTTACACGAGTATGGATCGTGCTGTCCCAAACAGAACCAAGACACTATCCTCCAAAAAAAGTAAGCCAATCTGGTGGTCTCTTGCCATAAACAAACTCTACAACAGATGAAAGAAACTGTAGCAAAAGGGAGTAAAATTCCATGAGTGGAGGAGTTCCCTGGTCAGCCTCAGTAAGAAGCTGAGATCCCTTATAAGATCCTCCAAAGCTAGCTACGAAAACAAAATCTCCACTGATTCTAGGGACAACCACAAAGCATTCTATAGCTATGTCAAGAATCTCAATGGCAACACCCAGATCTGCTCTGAGTTACAGCACAACGACATGAAAATTACAGAACCAACTGATATTGCCGGGTCTATATCAGAACATCGAAGTATTAAAACTTCAAATGTTCTGATATCGAACACTATTCAGTGAACGCTAAGAATAGCGAAGCTGCAGAACAGCAAATTCTTTCCTTGGGAAAGAATTCGGTTGGCCGTTTCTGTGGCTTCGCTATTCTTAGTGCTGTGGTGGAAAGTTAGGGGTTGGGGTTCAGGTAAGTGTGCGATTGTTTGTACTTTAGGGTTAGGGGCTGTTTAAATGAGTTATGGTTAGGGCGTGGGTTAGGTAAGTGTGCGATAGTGACGGACCTTAGGGTTAGGGTTTGGGTTAAGGTACGTGAGAAGATAGTAGTGTATGTTTAGTTTAGTGTAGCGTTAGATGTAGGAATTTAAGTGTATGTGTGTGGTTGCTGTTTGTTTGATGTGCTTGTGTTGTGTGTATGTGTTTCGGAGCAGCAAATTTTTTCCATGGGAAAAAATTTGCTGTTCTGAATGTTCGATATTTTCATGTTTAGATGTTTTGGGGCCTATGAAATAGCATTCGCTATTTTCATCTTTCGATAATGTGCTATAAACACATATTGCCAACGTCCTGGCAGATAGGTTCAGTGCTAACTTTACCCCTCCCCACCCCCTAAAGGGGACATATCTATACAGGAAGAATGCAGAGTCCCTGCAATCACAACTACACAGGCAAAAGCTGCACTCTCTAAAGCCAAAAACACAGCATCTATGGGACTGTACAACATCCCAGGCTGCGTTTTACATGAACTTCAGAATGAACTGGCTCCCCACCTAAGCACCATGTTCAATCATAGTCTCACATCAGGCTTTGTGCCCACTGAATGGTGCACAGCAACAGTTATCCAACTCCACAAAGGGGGAGCCACCACTGATCCCAGGAACTATCGCCCTATTAGCCTGACGAGCCTGGTCTGTAAGGCCATGGAATGTATCATCATGGAACTCATAAACAAAGACATTGGTAACCTCCAAACTCTGGACCCCACCCAGTTCAGGTTTGTGAAAGGCAGATCATACCTCCTGAACCTGATCGACTTCTTTGAGGCAGTCACCAAAGCTGTAGATGAGGGTAAGGTGGTTCACACAGCCTATCTTGACCTCACCAAGGCTTTCGACACCACCCCCATTCTGGAATTATAGCTAAACTCACTAAACTAGGTATAAATCCCTACGTCACAAGATGGGTTGCCAATTGGCTCACTGACAGAACCCGCACTGTAAAATTTGCAGACTCCAAATCTGACTTCAAACCAGTGACAAGTGGAGTACCACAGGGTTCAGTCCTTGGACCTCTCCTGTTTCGTATCTACTTTTCTGAAGTACAGGCTAACACAGAAGGCCTTTGGCTAATGAAGTTCGCAGAAGACTGCAAACTAGGAGCCATAGTTGAGTCCCCAAGTGATGTGGACATCCTCATAGAAGGGCCTCACTGAGACAGATGCCTGGTATCAGAGCCATGGCCTCAAGCTCAATGCCTAAAAGTGCATTGTCATCCCCTTTGGTAAAAACTCTGTACCCATGAACCACCACATAGGCGGCAGTCTATTTAATGCCGAATGTGTGATAAGAGACCTGGGGACCCAGGTGGACAGTAGTCTCTCCTTTGATAATCACATCATCACAGTAGTCAGGAAATCCTTCTAAGTGGCACACCTCATCACAAAAGGGTTCTCATCTAGCAAAAAAGAGGTCATTGTTCCCCTCTACTCGACACTCATTAGACCCATTATAGAGTACAATGCCTCTTTTGGAATGTACCTCAGAAGACATCTGCAGCAGCTGGAAAGGCCACAGAAGTCCCTCACAAAGAGGATTACTGGTCTCAAACAGATGCCCTACACTGACTGCCTCAAAAAAATTCCAGCTTTACTCCATAGCATATCGCCTACTCCAAGGTGATCTCTGCCTAACATATAAAGCTATGTCAAACCCTGAGCTGTTGGGCATGCTACACCTAAAAAAATCCCAATCCCTCTGAGCTACATGCTCTAGGGTCCTAAACCTTGTCACCACAATAAACAGGACATGCTGGATGAATAGATTCCTGTCCCAGAGACTTCCCATACTCTGGAACAAGCTACTCATCTATGTCAAGCAAAGTTGCTCATTAGCAGTCTTCAAGAAAAATCTTGATAAGTGGATGGGAAATAGGAAATACACCCCAGGGATCACTTCTGTGGCTCTGTTCAACAGGGGCACAGGAAAATAACTTTCTTGGGTGGCGTAAGCCAGGGAACCTTGTTGGCTAGGCTTACTTAGGCCCATGGGCCGATAGCCTAATACCTACCTATGAACCTATGAGCTTTCCTAAATAGTTGAGCATACCAAGAAAACATTGTAAAGATGTGACATTTTCTGGAACTGGTATCTCAAGAATTGCTGCTTGCTTAGATGGATCTGGTTGTAAGCCAGAACTGGTAAACAAATGACCTACATAAGTAACTTCTTTCTGTTTAAATTTACATTTCTGAGGATTCAGTTTAAGATTCATTTCACGTGCACGGTCTAGAATTTTCTTGTGGTTTCTATCATGTTCGACTTCATTGTTGTCCCCTACAATAATGTCGTCTACTATAATAGCACCTGGATCATCATCATCATCAGCCCCCTTTTCCCCTTTTTTTTTTACATGGGGTCGGAGTATCGTGCTAACTATCATCAAATCTCTCGATTTAGTGTCACACTCCTGCCTTCTTCAACACTCATGCCTGACTGTCGCAGATCTTCTTTCACACAATCCATCCACCTCTTTGCTGGACATCTTCACTTTCTCTTACCTTCTTCCTGTTTGTCCCAAATCTTCCTCACCAGATTGTCTTCTGCTTTTCTGCACTTGTGTCCAAACTACTGTAATCTGTTCTCTTTGGTCTTTTCTGTAGCTGGGGCTACTTTGGCTTCTGTTCTTATGTCTTCATTTGTCCATCTATCCCACAGTGTGCATCCTGCCACCCTTCTCAGGCACTACATTTCCATCACATCTAGCATCTAGAGCTGTTCTACCTTTACTGCTCAGGTTTCTGTACCATAGAGTAGTACTGGGCGCACCACTGTCTTGTACACTTTACTTTTCAGCTTCTTTGTCATTCTTCTGTCATAGACTACACCTGAGACTCTATGCCAGTTGGCTGCAGCCCTTCTGATTCTAACTTTGATCTTTTATTCAGATTTCCCTTCTCCTCAATCACCCCTCCCAGATACTTGAAGCTGTTTACCTGTTCCACTATCTTACCTTCTATCTCTATTCTCAGGTTCTTCTGATTTCCCCAATTTGCTGCCATTACCACAATCTTATCTGTGCTTAGTTTCATCCCGTGTGCCTTCAGTTTTGTATTCCATTCTCCTATCCTTTGCTGAAGTTCTTGCTCAGTCAGCCTGTAATGCCACATTGTCTGCATACAGCAACTTTGTTGATATGTCCCCTCCGATCTGTTTGCTAATGTAGTCCATCATCAATATGAAGAGAACTGGGCTCAGAGCTGAACCCTGGTGTACACCCTTTCTTACTGGGAACCCCTGTGTGAGGCTAAACACTGTTCTTATTTGAGCTATTAGGTCATTGTACATAGCCTACACTAATTCTACCAGAGTTTCTGGGACTTCAAACCACCGCAGTACTCCCCAGATCATCTTTACGTATGCTTTCTCCAAGTCTAGGAATGTCCAGTTGGACTCTCTCCTCATTTCTAGCTTCCTCACAAGTATCTTTCTCACTGCAAACATGGGGTCAATTGTGCTGCACCCTGATCTGAATCTGAGCTGCTCATCTCCCATCTTACATTCTACTGTTCTGCGTATCTGTTTATCAATCATCCTCTCCAGAATGTTCATACAATATGATAGGAGTCTGATGCCTCTATACTGCCCATAGTTGTGGATGTCCCCTTTGTTCTTCTACACTGGCATGAGTATGCTTATTCTCCAGTCATCTGGGATACGCCTTTCTCTCCACGCTGCTATTAGGACCCTCAGGAGCCATTTCTCCCCTATCTCACCCAGCATCTTTATCATATCTGCTGTGACCTCATCTGAGCCCTCTGCTTTCCCTTACTTTATTTTCCTTAGTGCTGTTTTTACTTCTTCTAGGGTGGGCTCCTCTTTTTCTCTCATCTTAGGCTGTTTCTTGGGCAGTACAGCTTATGTGGAATTTTCTTCATTTAGAAGCTTTTGGAAATATTCCTTCTATCTGCCTTTGATGTCCTGTGGACTGGTGAGCAGGTTGTTGCTGTCATTTCTTATGAAGGGTGTCTGACTATCTTCTTTATCTTTCTGTCTTTCCCTTGCAATCTGATATAGTTTCTTTGTGCCACTTACTGAGTCACTTTCCAGAAGTTGGTAGAATGCCTCCGATGCCCTATTCTTTGCTATTGCAACTTCTTTCTTAGCTTCTTTGTTAGCCAACTAGTAGTCCTTCCTAGCCTGGTCAGACTTTTCTATCTCCCACTTCTTCCTGTACTCCTTTCTTTTGATGACTTCCTGGACTTCTGCATTCCGCCTCCAGCTTTCCTTATGTATCTTATTTCCATACCTGGCTCAGCCACATATCTTCTCTGTAGTCCTAACACATGCTCTTTTTAGGTGTTGCCATTATTGTTCATGTCCACCTATTTCCTCCTCTTGTTGGGTGAGTAATTCCTTGAACTGTTGTACTTTCTCTCCAGTCAACTTCCAGGTCTTCAGCCTGGTCTCTGTTGACCTTAGAGCCTTCTCTGACCACTGGTTGCAGCTGATTGTGGCAATTAGTGGTTTGTGCTGTGGGTCGACTGTTTCACTGGGGATGACTTTGCAATCATGGATTCTACCCCAGTGCCTTTTCCTTACTAGGAGGAAGTCTACCTGAGTTGCATGTCCGCTACTCTTGTATGTGATCTTGTGACTGTCTCTTTTTCTGAACTATGTATTGGCTACTATCAAGCCATTTGCCACAATGCACATGGATAACCAGAAAAAATTCCTCCATCACACAGTCAAATTCTTCACTGGCAGAATTTATCTCAAATGGCATTTTTAAAAATTTGTATCTACCAAATGGTGTAATGAAAGTGGTTAACAATGAAGATTTGTGATCCAGCGAAATTTGCCAAAATGAACTTTTTGCATCTAAGACTGAAAAAACAGTGGCATTTGGCATGACAGTGGCTACTGCTTCTGCTGTGAGCAATGGATGATGAGGACATTTAAGTGCTTTACTTAAATTTCTCGGATCAATACATATTCGAATATCATCTGAGCTTTTCTTATGAGCTACGACCATGGACGATACCCATTCATTCGGTTCTTTTAGAATACTTCAGTTCTACTTTCCTTAATATCCTTGACCACCATGCCCCATCACGCTCGGGTAGAAATAAAACTAAACCAGCCACGTGGCTTACCAATAATACTAGACAACTAATCCGTCTCAGAAACAAGTCCTGGGCTAAATGGCGTTCTACTAAAAATAAACCACAAAGATGGGAGGAAGTGCCACAATAGTATCCTGGCTGGCGAGTGCTGGCGGGCTGGCAAAAGTTCCAAAAGCGGTGAGGTAACTTTGGGGTAAAAGCAAAAAAAACAGTAAAAGCCAGTAGTAAAATCCAATGGTTTAATAGAAACTGTACCACACAATCCAAAGACAAGAAGAGATTCAGCCGGTATGGGTCTCCGTTTTTTATCAGGGTCCTCGTGATCCTGCGGACAGCTACCCTGACGGTGCTCCAGTTCTCTTAATGCACTCTTCTTCCAGTGAGCGGAGATTCAGCTGCGGTTGAATCAGTTTTGACAGAGACACTGACGTCTGATCCAAACGAACTGACCTAATGATGAAGAATCGGAGCATGTTGCCAGTTACCTGAATTATCTTTCTATTTTACTCTGATTCTAACTCGATAGACTACAATCAATCGTCTCTCTGTCATACTGCCTGAGTATTCCTTTTCCTCAGTTCTACTAAAAATCCTTTAGATCAACAAATCTTTCGACAACACAGAAATATAGCTAAAAAAGCCATCCCTTTAGACAAGAAAAACTATTACCTTCAGCACTCCTTCCACAAGGAACCACAAAAGTTTTGGGTGAGCATTAATAACCTCCTACACCCTGGTCAAACATTTACTCCAACCCCACTGGCTCCAACCCAAATAACCCCTCTCAAACTGCAAATGACTTCAATTCGTTCTTCACAAATGCCATCCAAGATCTTGCTAACCATTTATCTCCTGATACCTCAGATTTGCCCTCCTCTATCACGCCCTCACCCCCACCATTTCATTTACAACCTATACCTACTTCTTTCATCTGTTCCCTTCTCCAAAAACTAAAGCCTACTACCCCCTCAGCTGACAAACTCCCAGCAGAATTCCTTCAAATAGGAGCTAAAGCCATTGCTTACCCCATTTCCATTTTGATTAACAGAACCATATGTGAAGGAACCATCCCATCAATCTGGAAAATTTCTCATATCATCCCTTTACATAAAGGAGGCCACTCCAATGAATATTCTAATTTTCATCCTATAGCTCTGCTATCCCCCCTAGCAAAAATTATGGAAAAATGTATCCATAAACAACTACTACATCACCTTCTGCATAATAATATACTTGCCAACTGTCAACATGGATTCCATCCTTACCATAGTACCACCACTGCACTACTATCCTTCACTGACAGCATAAACAAGAAGCAGTGCACATCACTGGCCACCCACAATAGAAATCTGGATGAGTGGATGGGGAATCCAATACCCACCCCTGGGGACCACTCCATTGACTTTACTCCTGAGCAACACTGGGGAGTATTTTCATGTGTACTGATGCCAGGGTATTCCCTTGGGCTAACCTTGTAGAGCCTTCAGGCCCATTCACCTACTACACACCTATAAAGCAATGAACCTATGGATCTCAGTACTGGCATGTGTGTGTGTGTGTGTGTGTGTGTGTGTGTGTGTGTGTGTGTGTGTGTGTGTGTGTGTGTGTGTGTGTGCATGTGCGTGCATGCGTGTGTGTGTTTGGTTGATGAATATCCACTGTTGTGGTTATTAGCAATTGGAGGTGTGTCTAAACCACAGCATGTACCATTCTCCATTCTACAACAGAAGTAAATCAACATATACCCATGTACAACCCCCTCAGCCCTATAATCTGGGAGGCATATGCAATCACTGTGTTATAGACCAGGGATTTCCATGCACACGGTGTACCCTGCCTATGACATGGTGGATGTGTTACCACATTGCCATACCCTGTGGTCTTGCTGCAGGGCCACATCCTGGTGACACACAGATGCCTAGAATGGAAATGGGATACAGCATATGAGAACACATTCACTCAGTAACTTCACTTGTGGGGGGAGAGAGGAGTAAAGCTGGCACTGAATGTGTTGCTAAGACTGTGGCCAATATCTGTTGTCTCAGGATAAGTAGTAGCATTGTGCAGCAACTCACATCACTTGTGTTTAATGTTGTGGAGGTTGTTGATGTAACTATCAAAGGCTGTTGTGACTGTTGTCAGTGTCTGCTGCATCTCTGCCATCATAGATGTCTGTAGGGGATTCCATGTGGGATCCAAAGTTGTATTTGAGGCTAATACGGGAGTTCATCTGTCATGAGACACCATTTTCTGCAGCAGTGTCCTCCTTTTGATGTACACTTTAGTAATGGCAGGGGATCATCACATTGTCTCCCAGTGTTTGGAGGACAGTGTCTGAGTTCGGTTGGCTCTGGCTAGTACCATGTATTAATGTACCTGCTTGTACAGTGTCTTTGTGTATGATTCCACAGTCATGCAGCTATTTCTCATTGCCATGGGTGCAGTGAAGACATCCATCCCTATTTTCATGGCTGCAAAGTCAGCTTTGGAGAGATTTTGCAAGGTAGTTACCTATGTGGGGGGTGTGGCTGACATGTTGAGTTCCATGTTGATTACAGCCTCTGTGAATCTCACCATGCAGGGATTGACATCTGTGGATGAGCAACAGTCCCATATTTAAGTAGTCAACACAGGTCAAGGTTGTTGCATCCTCTACCGGGGGTCAGTATGAGCTGGTCCAGGGCAATGGAAATGATGACTCCCAGAAGTGCTGGGCCACTGTACTGGTGCTTGGCCACTTTCCCCAAGTGATGGAGGGGTAGTTGAAGACTCATACTATGTCAGTGTTGCATTGGACCATCATGGATGGCAGGGTGTTGAAGAATGTGCATTGACAGTCTAGAGTCCAGGGACATAGATGTGGACCCATAGCAGACTATGATATGGATTGCACTATTACCGCAAGGCAGTTATACTGGAAGTATCTCCAATGCATTATGATGGGATACTAGTCTGGAGGTGTTCCTAGCCATAATGAATACGGAGACAACACCACCTGTGGAGGTGTGGTGTGGTCCATGTTTGGGGGCTGACAGTTGTGAAATGCATCCTAGCCTGATACTGCAGGTCTGCTGTCTGCTGCTGTGAACCACCTCTCCATTACAACAGACATGTGTCCTCCACTCCAACGGCTGCTATAAGTGACTGCATCCTGACAGTTAGATGTCTACTGTTGAGCAGCATGAACCTCAGAATGCATACATGTGTAGCTGTTATGGTGGTAACAGCATTAGGAACATTGCCTAATAAGGCATCATGGGGGTGGAAAGACACTTAGCCAGTACCTGGAAACCCAGTGGTGACAGATGTAGGACATCTGTGGCAAGTCATTCGGTTCTGTCAATTATGTCATCCCAAGCAGAGAGGTATTGGATCATCTGAGAATGACACACAACACGTAAATCAATGTTGCAGTCAATCTGTTGATAGTACCACAGCATCATTCTGGGTGACAGTGGTACACTGCCCAGGGCTACTGTCACACCTGCCTGGAACATATAATCGGAGAGTTCATCCATGTTTCTTGCCAAGTCATTCACACCCACATGGATACAGAGTGATACTCATAGTTGTTGTGGAGTGCCATTACTGGCTGTGTCATGTGCTGGCTGCTGGCATGTGGTAGATATTTGGCTGTTACCTGCTCCATATTCAACTAAATGAGTGGGATATGTGTGTGTCTCAGTACTGAGTTGCCCATGATCACTGTATTGTGCAAGGTGGTTAGCCTTAGGAGCTTAGGTTGAGGGGCACACTGTGTAGGTTAAATATGTGTCCCTTGGCATGTGCCATGTCACAGTGTCTGAGTGGGTGTCTGTCTTGCTGCTCTGTGCTGTTTGGGTAAATGTTCACTGAGTGCCTCTGGGAAAGTGGGTGTGTGGCTTTTCAATGTATGTCATGGCTATCAAAGTGGGTGTCATGGTGAGCTACGTATTCCACATGGTGTGGTGCAGGTGTTGATCATATTTTCATGACCTGCTAGTCCAGTCTTTGCTGGAGAGTGCATATGTCCAAACTGGGTGATATATGGGTAACCCTCACATGTCTGAGTGTTTGGAGTTTAGAGGGGAGGGTTGTCTGTGTACATGAGGCAGTTGCAACAGTGCCTCAGAATGGACAAGTGCTCCAGGTTAATGGGTGAAAGCACAGATAACTGCCCTACAAACATACCAGGAGGGGTGGACATAACTAGTAAGCACTGGGGCTATAACTGTGATGAATGAGTACTGGTGATGGCTCCCAGGTTTGCCAAACTTCTTGATACAATAACCTGGTGAAGTGCCAAGCCATAATGCTAGCTGAAGTGCAAGAAAGGAAGAACTAGCATGATGTATGGGTGTAACAGAAGGCAGACTGTCTGCCACCTGTAATACTTTAACAGAGCTGTGCAGTTACCAGCAGCTTTGGGCAGGTGAAAGTTTAGTAAGCTCTGTAGTGCATGCAGTAACTGCGTAACATTATAGTAGACACACTTAGATAGGCAGAAGTTCTAATCCTAATACTGGCAAGTGTGTGTGTGTGTGTGTGTGTGTGTGTGTGTGTGTGTGTGTGAATCATGTACTGTCTGGCTTATACCATTTTTTACCTGTGTACTAGCCTTCACATTTCCCTTCACCCCAATTTAATAGTCCTATTGATGTCATCCACTTTAGATGTACCTTTGGAAGTGGTGAAAATGTATAAGCTCTGTGGTGCATCTGATAACTGCCTAGCACTGTAGTAGGAATACCTAGATAAGCAGAAGTTCTAATCCTTATGCTGGCAACTGTTTGTGTGTGTATGAGGATCATATCTTGTGTGGCTGATACCATTTTGATGTGTATACTATACACGGCTGATGACCACCTCCCGCTGCCATTACTTTATAAAATGTAATAACAGCATCTGCTTCACATACACCAGGTCAAGCCATTGTATAGTCCTGTGTACAGATGTCTGGCATATCCATATGTTTGCAACCTATATGTGGTCAGAAGTGGTCTGTGTGCCTTAACAATGCCCATGTATGTGATATTATAGACAAACAGGCCACAGCGAGTGTACTGACATATATAGCAGCATGAGGTATGAAAGTGCTCATGTTTATACTTGTTCATTTGTAGATTTTACCATTAAAACAGTTGTGGTTTCATCATCACTGGAGTGATTTGTGCCTGTGATACTCTGCCTGCCAGCACTTTTCATTTATTCAGTTTGTTTGCCTGTTTTTGGTCTATTCTGATCTGCCACTGACATATCAGGACATCACAGTGCTGTGTAAAATGTACCTCACATATTATGCATAATTCTGCTCAGTCCAATATACTCTATAACCACCCTAGATATGGGTCAGTTAATAAGGATAGCACACAGCCAGGATATCCCTTAGCCAGTATATCAGTGAGGTGCTGGACTGTTTACACAGATTCATCAGCCAGTTGGCTGTAGCACACAAAATCCTGGACCAGAATACAGGTAGGTCTGACCTGGCATCCCAATGTTAGTATTGATGTCATACTGGGTATGCTCCTACACTTAGCTACTTTCAGCCCATGTCTGAACCCACATCTGACTATTGAACTGGGATGTGCATATATCCCTTGTGCATACAGACAGGTACACCTTAACTGTCTATCCCCACCCCCGCCAGACATTTTTACTCCCATCTATCTGTATGTGGTAAATATAAGATTTATCTAGATCTGTTGAGTGTGATATACATACAGATACATAGGTAACACATACAAATATATCATTTATAGAGAGGCAGAGACAGAGGGAAAGAGAGAGAGAGAGAGAGACCCTGAAAGGCATAGAGTGATGTACTGCTGCAGCCACACATACACCAATTTTAACCAGTGGCATGTGCAAATATTATAGTGACTCCATTGTGTAATAGTAGGTAGGTAGGGTTTGAAATCTCACATCAGTCGCTGTGTGTGTTTGTGTGTGTGTGTGTGTGTGTGTGTGTGTGTGTGTGTGTGTGTGTGTGTGTGTGTGTTTCTGTATGTATTACATGTACAGCAGAATGCACACGCCCAGCAGGCCTATGTCTGTGTAATGGCCACCCATGTTTTGGCCCTGTGACTAGTGTCTTCCACAACAGTGGTCAATCTGTCAGCAGCTACTGATGCCATGCACTCCAACAGCAGTGGCAGACACTCTCCACATGTGTAAGTCCCATGCTGCATGTACATAGTACATACTGCTATAGTTTACACAGTGAGATAGGTAGTGGTTCTAATCCCAGCAATAGCAACTCAGTAAGTGTGCGTATGTATAAGTATGTTCCCTTGTGGCTGTGTGTATTTCCTGCCTATGTGTGTGCAATGACAATACATTTTGAGGCCTGTTCCACACTGTTAACACCCCAGTGCACTACTTTACAGGGCCTGCTGATGTCATCCACCTTAGATGCATCATTGGACACACTCCAAGCATATATGCTCTGTGGTGCACACGATAAATACGTCTAGTACATACAACTAGATAGGTAGGGGTTCTAATCTCAGTACTGCCAACTGTGTGTGTGTGTGAAGCATATAGGTTCATAAGTAGGTACTAGGCTATTAGCCCCACGGCGTATATAAGCATAGCCAAAAAGGTACCCTGGCTTTCGCCACCCAAGAAAATTATTTTCCTGTGCCCCTGTCAAGCAGAGCCACAGAAGTGATCCCTGGGGTGAATTTCCTATTTCCCATCAAATCATCAAGATTTTTCTTGAAGAGTGCTAATGAGGAGCTCTGTTTGACATAGATAGGTAGTCTGTTCCAGAGTATGGGAAGTATCTGGGACAGGAATCTATCCCTCCAGCATGTTCTGTTTATTGTGGTGACAAGTTTAGGTCCCTAGAGCATGTAGCTCAGATGGATTGGGATTTCTTTAAGTGGAACATGTCCAACAGCTCTGGGTCTGACATAGCTTTGTATGTTAGGCAGAGATCGACTCTGAATAGGCGATATGTGATGGAGTAAAGCTGGAGTTTTTTGAGACGGTCTGCATAAGGCATCTGTTTGAGGCCAGTAATCCTCTTTCTGAGGTGGCCTTTCCAGTTGTTGTAGATGTCTTGTGAGGTACATACCAAAAGGGGCGTTGTACTCTATAATGGGTTTAATGAGTGATGAGTAGAGGGGAACAATTACCTCTTTTTTTCTGGATGAGAAACCTTTTGTGATGAGGTGAGCCACTTAGAAGTATTTCCTGACCACTGTGGTGATGTGATTATCAAAGGAGAGACTACTGTCCACCTGTGTCCCAAGGTCTCTTATCACACTTTCGGAATTAAGTAGACTACCACTTATGTGGTAGTTCATGGGTACAGAGTTTTTACCAAAGGGGATGACAATACACTTTTTGGCATTGAGCTTCAGGCCTTGGCATTGACACCAGGCACCTGTCTCAGGGAGGCCCTTTTGTAGTATGTCCACATCGTTATGAGTTTCGATTATGACTCCTAGTTTGCAGTCATCTGCAAACTTTGTTAGCCAAAGACCTTCTGTGTTAGCCTGTACTTCAGAGAAGTAGATAGCAAACAGGAGTGGACCCAGGACTGAACCCTGTGGTACTCCACTTGTCACTGGTCTGAAGTCGGATTTGGAGTCTGCTACTTTCAGTGTGGGTTTTGTTCGTGAGCCAGTTGGCAACTGATCTTGTGACATATATAAATAATGTAGAGCTGCCAAAGGTACCGACCAAGAAAGAACAAATGCTGAGAAGCTTCGATAACCACCACAGAATGATAACAGTTAAAATCTCTTTAATAAACTTGATAAAAAGAAATACGATAAGCGCTTTCGGCAGAAATGCCTTCTTCAGATCGTAAGATTCATGAGATAAAAATCAGAATTTAAACGCCTAATGTCCAATCAAAATACATTTCAATATTCATGGACCAATCAACATACTTAATTTGCCATCGCATCTAACCAGTCAAAGTAGTGTCTTATGTTCTTCCATATTGGCTAAGTAAATTATTGCCAACCACTCACAATTTGCCCCTTCAAGTTCAATGCCAAATTAACATGCATTTAAAATAAACTAATAATAAAAGAAAGGATGAATGGTCCACCAATCTCTATGAGTTACAAACAACTTTTACGTATTAAGACCAAAAGCCCTATCTTTGGAAACCATTTGACAGATGAAGACAAATGCTTCATTTCATTGGTTAAACGTATAGGTAGATCAACAATCGCATCTCACTTTGTGATTGTCCTATCCAGAGTCAGTGTTTCATATTTACTCCACTCAGATACCATCCGTGGAATGGACAATCAACTAAAATCATTGCAATGAATCCACATATATGAAACAAAATCACTTTTTTCAAATAGTCCCTTTCTTAATTTGCTATCCAGTTCTTTACAAATTATATGTTTTCTGTTAAATCATAAAGCGCTATAGCCACTGCAATACAAGCGCAACATGCACAGCTATATTCCCTTTCTTAATTTGGCACCCAGTTCTTTACAAATTATATATTTTTTCTGTTAAAACATGAAGCGCTATAGCCACGGCAATGTGGTGGTCGAAGGAGAGGTTGCTGTCAACCTGTGTCCCCAGATCTCTTATAACACCTTCAATGTTCAATGGGCTTCCATTGATGTGGTAATTAGTTGGAAGTTAGTTTTTCCCAAAGGTGATGATGACGCATTTTTGGCATTAAGCTTAAGACCATTGTTTCAACACCAGTCATTGGTCTCAGTGAGACCTTTCTGTAGGATGTCTACATCACTTGGGGCGTTAATAATGGCTCCCGGCTTGCAGTCATCTGTGTATTTGGTCAGCCAGACTTCCTCCGTGTTGGCCTGGTCTTCTGAGAAGTAGATGCCAAACAGGAGAGGACCCAGGACCGATCCCTGTGGGACTCCACTCGTGACTGGTCAGCAGTCTGACTTGGAGTCTGCTACTTTCACACTGTGGGTTCTATCTGTGACCCAATTTGCAACCCACGTAGTTATATAGGGGTTGATGCCTAGTTTTGTGAGTTTATCAATAATTCCTGAGTGGGGAATGGTATCAAAGGCCTTGGCCAGATTGAAGTAGGCTGTATGAACTACCTTGCCCTCATCCACAGCTCTGGTGACTGACTCCAAGACATCAGCTAGGTTGAGCAGGCATGATCTACCTTTCACAAAACCAAATTGTGTGGGATCTGGAGTTTGGAGATTCCCTATATTCTTGTTAATTAGGTCCATGATGATGTGCTCCATAGCCTTACATATCAGACTTGTCAGGCTAATGGGGCGATAATTCCCAGGGTCTGTAATCGCTCCCCCTTTATGGAGACAGATAACTGTAGCAGTACACCATTTGGTAGGGACAATGCCTGAGGTCAGGCTGTGATTGAACAAGGCACACAGATGTGGTGCCAGTTCACTTTGTAGTTCATGTAGAACACATCCAGAGATATTGTAGGGTCCCATGGAAGGTGCATCCTTGGCAATGCAGCTTTAATCTGTGCTGCAGTAATGTTGGGTGCCTGGTATTCCTATAGTATTGTGATTGGTTCTTTGGGGGGGGGAGAGGGGTAAAGTTGGCACTGAATCTGTCGGCCAGTATATTGGCAATATCTGTTGGCTCAGTATAGGAGGTACCATTTGCAGTAAATCAGAGCAAACATGGGCATTGCTGTGGAGATTCTTGATATAACAATAGAAGGCTTTGTGGTTGTTTTTAGTGTCTGCCACAATTCTGCCTTCATAGCTGGCTTTAGAGGTTTTGATGAGGGATCTCAACTTTTTGTTGAGGCTAATAAGGGAGTTTTTCCAGTCTTGGGACTTCAGCAACAGTTTCTTCCTTCTGTTGCAGAATTTATTAATGGCAGGGGTCCACCAGAATGGCTTCCTTTTTTTGGAAGAGATCGTCCAGGTTCTGTTGGGTATGGCTAGTTCCATGCATTTCTGTACATGTTCATGCAGTGCATGACTATGTATGATTATGATTATGCATGGGTATGATTCGGCAGTCATGCATTTATTTTCCATTGACATGGGTGCTGTGAAGTTAGCCACCTCTGTTTTTAGGAGCCCAGAGTCAGATTTGGAGAAGTTTTTCATGGTGGCTACCTTTGCGGGGGGTGTGGGTGAGATGTGGATTTCCATGGTGATTAGTTTGTGGTCAGATCTAACCAGGGAGGAATTGATTATTGGTGTAGAGCAACGGTTACCCATGTGATGCTCCTCGGCTGTGGACTCTGTGCCACCCACCTCCACGACATATACTATGATAGTTTCTTGTGAGTTGGTGGCTGAACCCAGGTTTGCCAAGAACTCCTCTGTGGCTGAGAGTGGGGGTTGTGTAGTAGTCCATTCCCTGGTGCCATCAGGGTCCCTGGCCACAGCTGCAGCCCTTCGCCATGCATGATGTGTTATATCTGTAGCATGGTGTTGGACCTATTCATATCACCTGTCCTGGTGGTCCACGTCATTTACCATTGCTATGAGGTCTGCCCACAGTGCAGTGTATTCTTGCTGGTTATGGTGAGTCCTTGTCAACAGCACCCGGTGATGAAGTCTCAGGGCATGAATAATGGCAGCGGTCTCAGCTTCTGAGAAAGGTGGATTGCAATGTCTATACATCCCACCTGTAAGACATGAAGTGGGGAACACATCACAGGACTGCATACATTGCTCACCGCAATGTACACACCCTGCACATCCACATTTGCCACCACTATCCAACACTGACTCCCACATCATACCCCACCATCTAGCACCATAGATTATATGTGGCTATCAGCAACATAGTGGCAATACATCATACATTGCCCTCCTGATCCTGATGTTTCATGCTACTTACTGCATGTGCTATGAGGTGTTTAAATGCATTTACCTGTTGAATCTATTACTGCTTGTTCATAGCCTGTCTACATGGTATGCTGTGGTGTCAGCATTCTGCTGTTGTAGTAAGCACCTGGGCTGTAGACCCACCCCTCAGGTCTCCCTGGCCTTCATCCCTCAGATTCTGGACTGTATGGCTGGACAATGTCCTACAGTTTCCCCTGCCAGTGTGGTTGATATGGGTGCCCTGGCACAGTGTAGCACCCACCTCATGTACATGGCTGGATAACCGTCGACAAACACCACCAAGGAACACACTGTGTGAGAGATGCAATAACAGTAGGAACCTGCAGTCCATGCTCCCTCCCTGTCAAGGCCACATATCTGTCTCCAAATAAGTTGTTAACACTATCAGTACACCTCACATACCACCCACACCTACACAACACACACACACGCACACACACGCACACACACACACACACACACACACACACACACACACACACACACATATGCAGTGGACCTCAACATCCACAAACAAAGGAGACCTCCGAGGCAAAGCCACACATGGATGCCATAGCCATACATGGCGCACCACATATAGCCACATACCTGTGTCCCACAGCCACACAGGCATCAGCACATGTCAAACATGTTACATACAGGAGACTCTATTGTGAGACACAGAGATGTGCCTCTCACCTGGCTGTATATCTGGATGGTCACAGTTACTTGTGTGTCAGGTGACAGACTCCACCATATCGCATATGCACTGCTGTCTCTCACCAACAGATACTATCATGAGTCTGTCATAGTCCATGTTGGCGTAGCTGACCTCACATGTACGTCCCTGGACTATATGCAGTGAGACATGAGTGAGCACAGTTATTATGTGTCCCAGGCAGGTATGTCCCTAGCCTTATGCAGCATTCATCTGTCACCCAGACTGATGCCACAATACATTCAGGAAATGACTGACCTTAACATGTGGCCTTTTATCTTGTGATATTCCAGGGGGTTCCAGTACCTGTGAGCCAGGGATGCTATGGTCAGCAGACCAAAATGCTCTGCAACAGATGGCCTCCATCTGTCTCAACTGGCCTTCAGGTGTCTGTCAATGGTTCTTTTGCCACCCCCTTAGTGCCTTCATTAAGAATAGTGGTGAGGTTATCACTACCAACATACAGCTGTCAGCGCAGCACACATTGAAGGCCATGCTGCTAAACCCTAGGTGTCTACACATGACTCTGCCATTCTTAACCTTGGGAAATGCTGACATCTGTGCAGTCACACACACATGGTTCAAAGCTGCAGAGAGCACCCCAGCCTTACCTGGTTAACCATTCTATCATACAGTCATACCATAAAGTGTGAGCGGAAATGGCATGGAACATGTGATTGCAGTATATTTGAGACATATACACACCTCCATGCTGTACAGGCAGTAAGATACATAGGGGCAGTTCACTATTGCCAATGTGCCTACTGAAATCATAGCTAGCTACCAGCCACCATACATGACCAAGAAGCCCATCTGGCCTATATGGACCAGAACAACTGTATTCTGATTTGGGTCTGTACCCTCAACCTGGGTCACTTAAATGATCCAAACATGCATTGAAAGAAGTACCCATGCCAGCACACAAATGACCAGAGAGCCATCAACAGTGGAATTACAAACACCTCAGTGCAGCTAGGGGCTACCCCCACATGTGGTGTAGGTGTGTTGCAGTTGATATTACACAACACAGGTCACCACTGCAGCATCCCTACAATGTCATCCTCCATAGAAAAGCAACCATCATGTGGTCATGTTTGCAGTCACCATCTCCCACAATATCCATATAGCTAGGGTCACACATGCATACACCTCCAATGTGGTATACAGCCTCCTGGGGGGTGGTATACACAGCTTCACAGCCCCAAACCCCTATGTAGGAACTGGCACCAATATCCACACATACACACATGTGCTAGATGTGCATTTGTATAGATGTATGGAGTCAGGTATACCCGACAGGACTACATCATCCTCTGCAAGGATATGTACACCTGTCTGGTGGACATCTGCAATACATAAGTGTCAATAGGAGGGATGACATACCACTGTCCAAGACAAACTAGAGGCAGGTGCCCATTTACAAGTAATGTCTTGTTAGTGTGAACAAATGAATGAGATCACTCCTGGGAACCTACACAGCAAACCCAGAGCCCACATTGTCAACATCCACTATGGGCAATCTTCTATCATTCTGCACATATGTCCGCAACATCACAGGAAGCACCTGCATCTGCTCACTTGTGGTGGTCAAGGACACCAGCTATACCAGTGCTGTAAGTTTATCATACTTGATGCCTGACAGAGTCAGTGTAAGCTTCACCCCCTCTGCCCCCATCAGTACATGAGGATGTCCACAGTACCTGACCTCTTCTCCTATATGTAGGGAACAGGTCATCACTGCCAAGTGTATATCATGGTATACATCCACCATGGGAGCCTATCACATGACAGGATGCATTCTACATGACCTCAAGCATAACCTTGCAACAACATAAGCCACTGTATTTAAAGGAGGCCTGACTTCCACCTTTGTCCCAGCCATGTGAAGGATAACCACTGTTACAACTTTACTCTAATGTGGTGTATCCACCAATCTGTCACATTATACACCCATCAAACTAACTCAGCTGTTCTGCAAGACCATAACACAGTTTATAGTGAAGCTTATTAACAAGGACATTGGCAACCTCCACACACTCCATTATGCACAGTTAGGCTTTGTTAAGGAAGAAAGCATGTCTGTTACACTCGACTGACCTCTTTGACACAGTCATCAAAGCCATAGACGGGGGGGTGACAGTGCACACTGCCTAACTTGACCTGGATAAAGTCTTTTACAGTATAACCCACCTGGCATTAATAGATATACGCTCCCAAGTATGCATCACACCATATGTTACCATAGGGGTAGCACACTGGCATGCTGACATGACCCAACTAAAACACATAGGGTAATCCACACAAAGCTGTTGACTCATAACTAGTGGCATAACCTGTTGTTCTGTGTTTGGGTCTCTGTTATGTGTGATGTACACGTCTGTGGTGCAGGGCACAGCCATTGGCCTATTGCTGACCCTGTCTGCAGATGACTGCGTGCTGTGTGCTGTCACTGGATTCCCTAGTGATGTGGACATCTGCCTAGGATGGTCTCATGTAGCTACATGACTGTTGCCAGAAACATTTGGTGTGTTCAGTTGGGTATATAGTGGTGTTGTCTTTTGCTGTGATGTTAAAGTGAGAGTTGTTTTGAGTATGTTTGGTGGGTTGGAAGATGACTAGTTTAGTTTTGTTTGGGTTGAGTATTAATTGGGCATCGGATAACCATGTTTCAACAGAGGAAAAGGCTTCCTGTGTAACTTTTTGCAGTTTTGGTAGGGACTGGGCTGAGCAGATGATGGTCGAGTCATCTGCGTATTGTATGAGTGTGCCATGTTTGGTGGCAGAGGCTAGATTATTGGTGTAAACAGAGAAGAGTAGGGGTCCAAGGATGGATCCTTGGGGAACCCTATGGAGACAGGTAGTTGGGGAGATATGTCATTCTGCCATACAATGGATTGTTGGCAGTCAGACAGGTAACTCTGAAACCAGTTGGTGACTGATTGTGAGAAGGATAGGTTATTGAGGACAGAGATAAGTTGTTTGTGTGGGACCATGTCAAATGCTTTAGATAGGTCTAGGAAAGTAGCAGAGGAGAGATAGCCATTGTTTTTATGCTGAAGGATAGTGTTAGTAAAGGAGAGTAAGGCAGTGGTGGTGCTATGGTTTGGTCGGAAACCATGCTGAGTACTGGAAAGGAGGTTGTTAGTAAGGAGGTAGTCTGAGACCTGAGAGTGTATGCATCTCTCTAGTATTTTGAAGAGTGGAGAGAGAATAGCTATGGGGCGGTAATTGGTTACTTCTGCGGAGGGTTCGCCTTTGTGGAGGGGAATTATATGTGATACTTTCCACAGTGTGGGAATGTAACTTTCTGACAGAGATCGGTTAATCAAGATGGATACTGGGTAGGCCAGAGCATCAGCTGCGATTTGTAGGTATTCACTTGGAAGGTTGTCTGCTGCTAATTTGGTGGGTTTAAGTTTAGTTAAGAGTTTTTTTATGTTGGAGGTAGGTACAGGAGAAAAAGAGAAGGCAGTGGGGAGATTACTAGTTGAAGGTGTGGGTTGGACATTGGACATGGCCCACCTCATACCTACGGGTATGTCATCCAGGGGCATGGGGTCCTAACATCCCTGTAATCCCCACAATTAGGCCCATTATTGTGTAAAATGCCCCGTTCATCATTCACCTCACACAGCACATGCAGCAGCTGGGGACATCACAGAGGTTCCCCACCAGGAAGTACCAGGGTCTCAAACATCTACCATACACAGATAGGCTATAAGCCCAACCATCTACCCAGTTTCATACATACTCCACAGAGGTGACCTCTGTCTGGCATGTAAGGCAATGACAGATGCCACATTGTTGGGACTGCCTCACAAGTGCAACTCAAGCTCCACTCTATTAACACACAAATATGCCCTCAATCTGGTGTGTGTTGTGGAATGGTCACCCTGTCCACATCAGGAAGGGTAGCCACTTACACCTTTGCAGGCATAACCTGAATAACTGTATGGTTAGTTGTCCATACAGCCTTGGGATACCATCTGTGTCCCTGTTGGACTGGGGCATCAGTTGCTGCCTTGCATACACATGGGCTAACATCTGGGCTAGACTTAAGGGGGCTCAGGGCCCATAGCCTAGTAACCTTGTATAGTTCTAGGTATACCAGTTATGGCCTGTCTGCTGTGACAAACAGTGTTGTTATGTGTCCACACCCATCACTGCCATCGACTGTGGTGTGTGCCCTATGGGCAACGTTACAGTGCCGTGTCATACAGCCAACATCCTGCAAATACGTGAGTGGTACTACAAGTGCATGTGGACATTCCAGCAACATCTGTGCTACACAATAACTGAGAGCAGTGCATATGTGGTGTAGGGTTTCCTCCGTGTAGGTGTCCAACATCTGCAGAACCCAGATGTTGGCAGAATGTGTACATGTGCCTGATATATGTGAACCCCATGCCAGACAAATGTGGATGTCTGGAATCCAGTTGGACAATATGTAATTGGTGTCCCCAGTGTGTGGGAAATGTGTCTGTGACATGCCAGACCCCTCGGAACACAGTAATGGTACATTAATATCTGGTACTGTATTCATTCCCTTACATTGTCTGGTCAATATGTACACACTGTTGCTGAGGTGGTGCCTGCGTCCACCCACTACTACTGCCTATAACCTGCTGTCCTGCTGCAGGGGGTCACCAGGCATGCTAGCCATGGCTGTCAGGCAATGAGATACAGGTGTGGAGTACACAGTGACATAGCCAAAGTACATCAGGAACAGTCAGGGACACCTGGACAATCTTTGAACTAACCCTGTATGACATTCACAGACTGAGAGGGGCTCATGACACTACATGATGTGATATGCCAGCTGTATCCACCAGTAGTTACTGTCACTATTGTACAACAGACAATCCAGTAGCATTTGTACGTGAGCTGACAATTGCTGGGGGGCTCAGGGGCCAGAGCTGCAATATATGTTACTGCAGACAGAGCCAAAAATGCAACACTGTAGGTGCTGGATAGCAGACTAACAGCAAAATGTCATTCCAAGACATCTTGCTGAGACTTACTGTTGAAAGTCCTATTTCCCATGGCTGCATCCCCCCATCTGCGTTCCATTGCATGGTTAATTCTATGACTTACCTGGTATAGTGCTGCACTCCTTTGTGAGCAGAAATCCAGTGATATTTTTCCTTGGAAATCACAGTCTGTCTTCTTGAAGAAAGTCACAGACTTCTTTACCATAGGCAGTAGCTTGTCTTTTGTAGGTAATGCTCATGAATAGGTGATTGCCTGTGCACCAATCTGTGACTCATGTTTGCTAATTGCATCCAGAACAGCTGGGTTGCATTGTCATTAGCCAATGGCATGGCAACACAGTACTATAATTAAAGCCTTCATGTAGGCCATGGCCCTTTTCGTGGCCTGTGAGGAGGACATTATCGAGGTGTGGCAGCTACAGCATCACAGAGGGTAGGGAGAAATACTGTTCACTGTTTGGATTGATGTGGTATGTCCACAGTTTTGCATGCTGTGTTTGGCCATTGTTAACAGACTTTCTGATTCTGTGGCAGGTTACTGTTTAACAATGTGTGTTGGGGTTAGTAAGGAGGCAGGCAGATGTGAGTGTCATACATTATTTTTATCTGAATGTGCATGCTGCTGCAGTTGATGCTGGTCTATCAGTTGTGTACATTTTAAGGGGGAGATTGTGACACATGTTCCTGTCACTTGAACATCCCCCCGACACTTTATGTATGGGTGTTGCATGGATGCTCTGTTCTAGGTGCTTGGGAGGAATGGTAGGTCTGTAGCAGGTAGCTAAACATACTGCTGCATGTTTAGTAGGCTGCAGCTGCTGCATTCTGCCCAGGAGTCATTCTGGGGATTGTGAAGAGATTGGGGGACAGCAAGCTGTATATGTCAGTGAGGGAGCAGTGTCAGCTCTTGTGTCACAGCATGGCCAGAGTGAGGGTACCCATAACAGTCCAGGTGAGGCATGTGCCTCTGGTACATATGTTAAGTAGTAGTGCCATCCAGAGAGTGGTAGGGGACATGTATCCTACCCTCCAGGCCTTTGACGTGGTACTGTGGGTGGCAATGACTGCGATAGCAGCAACCAGTTCTGCTGGACATTGCAGGGCTCAGTTATTTCTATGTTGTATTGACAAAAATGTAGTTGTAGTGCAACAGACTGGACTGTGGGCCTGAACTGTGGGTGTCCAGATGTCAGACATGCTAGGAATGTAACAGATAAAGCTACAGAGTCATTATTATGGGAGGTGTAATTGCAAGACATATGTGCATGCATACAGTGTGTTACACAGGATTGGCATGAACATGTGTGCTCAGATAGCTATGACATGTGACACTAACCTGTCTGTCATGCTTTTGTAACCTCAATCTGCACTGACTTACCAGTACTTCAGCACACAGAATACCTTTGATGACAACGATGCCATAAGTAGGTGACACAACTGTGGACATTCTGCAACAGTTTGTGCAGTTGTCAGCTCTACCTATTATCGTAGGCCTCCTGTCAATCCATCAACATGTCTTTGACTGTGTACTGGTTTGGTATCTGCATCACAGGCTCATATCCACTGTCATTTTTCACATTATATGTAGTAGTGTCATTGGTAATCAGGATATCTTTGTAAAAACACCAGTAACTCTCAAGAGCTGAGTTGGCCTAGTGGTCTAATGCACTGTACTGTAGCTCAGAGGGTCCTAGGGTTGAGACTTGGCAGGTGTGGTTATTTTATTGTGCAGAACAGTGTCAGAATAAGATAAGGTTATTAAAGCAGTTTTAAGTGGGTTTGTGAGCCGAGCCGCGATGCTAAGTGGCGCTTAGTCCCACTTAAACCTGCGCTATTTCCAAAAAAAGAAAAGAAAAAAGGGGTGATAGGAAAGTGGTGAAATGGGGGCAAACAGGTGGAAAAACAATATGAAAGGCAGGTAGGAATGTGCAGGATGGGTGTAGGAAAGGGCCATAGCTCTCCATTTCTTGTACAGCAACAGCTGTGCATGTTGTGGACAGTTTGGAATTTGGAGCCTCACATGCCACAGAGAGGGGTGTGGGTGACATAACTTTGTTGATTAATTGCTGGGATGATTGATTAATGTCCACAGAAAAGATTCTCTGGTTGGCAAAGTACGCACTATATATCACCAAACACAATCCATTATAAAATAAAAGCTAGGCGCACACCAATGCAGGAAATATAAAACATAGACTTTTAATGAGTACAAACGACAATGTATAAAAACAACAAAGTAAAACAAACAGGTAAGCGCTTTTGCTGCCACAAAGGCAGCTTCTTCAGACCTAATCTAAACTATCAAACAATCACTATTTAAATACAAGAGAGTCAATACAAAAGGTAACTCAGTTAACAGATCTAATCAATGCATCACAATCGGAAACTTACCAAAACAACCTGCTCATGATTTTAGGGACCATAGAAGTGCATAAAGGAAGTACATAGAAAAACGTTTCTTCTAAAATGTGTCAGAACTCTATAAAAATAAACATAAAACATAATACTAAAAAAACATAAAAAAACTAAATAACAAAAAACATCTATTAACATGATAAATCACATCTTAAACTGCTACATATTTCGAGGGGTGAGATATCAAATGAGGTTTCAAGGAAACACGATCATTGATTCCAGGAAACTTGTCTGCATCTAACTGTATTATCCATTCCTGCTCCCATTCCTCAGTAAAATTCTTGAAATCACCACCTCTGATACTCACTTCCCTAACATGTTGTAATCTGGACCTGGGCGTGTCGCTAGATCTCTTGAGACTTCTTTTTATGCCATTTGCAGAACAAAGGATTTGATTTATTTTTCATATTGCATTGAATGTTATGCCTATTATATAGGCAAGATGAATAGGTGTTTCAAAGAAGATATTTTAGAACACGTTTTGGTAAGTTTTATATTTTAATGCATTGATTTGATGTGTTAATTGATTTACCTTTTTGAATGGCTCTCTTGTAATTATATAGTGACTGTTTGATAGTTTAGATTAGGTCTGAAGAAGCTGCCTTTGTGGCAGTGAAAGCGCTTACCTGTTTGTTTTACTTTGTTGTTTTTATACATTGTCGCGTGTACTCATTAAAAGTCTATGTTTTATATTTCCTGGTGTGGCGTGCGCCTAGCTTTTATTTTATTTATGATTGATTAATGGCAGTGTACATGGGAGCAAAATTGAGAGCTATGTATGGGCCAGTATTTTTTTTGCAGGACAGATGCCTTTTTTTTTTTTTTAAGGAGAGAGTGGAATGTTGGGAAAAGGTTGTAGGTTCATATGGGGAGGTAAGCTAGGTAGGAGAGGTTGCATTTGCCAATAGACAAGACACAAGACAGTGGACAGGGGCAGTGTATGACACATAACTGGGGTAAACACCTTGGATGGGGAGGGTGTTTGGGAATCATGGGACGAAGTGCTCCCAGATGAAAACAGTGGGACTGCTCTCCCACGCATGGGCAGGCACCCTCCAGGTGTGCCAGTCTGCCCTCGATCTGGTGCAATCAGTCATCCAAATCTTGCTGGATAACCCCGCACACCAACCCTGGAAACTGTTTTTGGGTGACGAGATCCTCTCTGCGCACCCGCCCAATGGGGGGGGGGTGGACCCCATCCCCTGAGGTGGTTCTACTGGAGGGTGGTGTAGGACCAATGGAGGAGGCAGCTCCAGGCTGGGTCCCAGACATGCTAAGACCTGGTGCCATGGCCAGATGAGGTGGGATAGGCAGATCCGCTGAGACCAGACTACCCAAGCATGCTATGTTGTTGAAGTTTGTCAAAGTGTATTGGTTAGTCATGAACAAAACATTTCAATATTAGTTATAACAGCATGTATGGGTGTCTCAATTAATCCAGAACAATAGAACTGCATAGCATACAGAACAAAGCACAAATGGAAAACAGTCATTATTGTAACAGCATGCCAGTAGCAGTTGTGCCAAAAGGCCAACAACACTGGTATTTCAACAGGGTATGTTAGTATGCAACCATTATAATATATAACCAATAATAGAATGCAAGGCCCAACATTAGGTTTTGAGAACAACGTGTTTGAAAATAAAATAATACCCGTAGTATAAGAATAATAATTTGTGATGCAAATAAGGGGTGGGTAGAGAGAAAGACATTCCATTACCAACTGTACAGGCTATATTTTTCATAAAAGTACTGCTCAGTACTCTACAGGTCTGCCCTTACTTTATGTCTAGAAGTTTCCTATAGCTTCTGTAGCACATACATATCTCTCAAGCTATTCAGATGGGATGGTATTGGCCAAGTCAATACACATACAGGTATATAACTACAGGGGACTATTACATGTCAGGGGAGCATATTTGACTACCAAGATATACTCTGTACTGATGTTGTGTGAGTGTGCTACTGGCATACTTCAGCTGGGTTTATATCTATGCGCAAGGTTTTTGGCAGCAGTGATCACTATCTATGACAGCGTGACACTTGAGAGACATGTATCGTGCACAGTACAGACAGTTTACACTTATCTTGCCATCATTGACAGGCATGGGGTTAGACTATCAGCAGACATTCACAGACATAACAGCCGTACAAGCAATAGACCATTTAATTTGTCTTATTAACTTGGAATGCTACTGTACTTCATGCCGTTTTATTTAATGGAGTGTTATCACCTTGCTGAAGAATGCTGTTTATACACTACTACATCTGGACACAGACATTAGTATACCCTTCATACAGCTACTACAGACATTTATTTACCTGTAAGTCCTGTGGGGAAAGAATCTGTTAACAACACATGACTGCTTCTATAAATAGTACTACTTCTCTGTTACTATAAACCTATCTTAGTACCTGTCCCTGGATTCAAACCCCGGTCTGTGTGTGTGGCAAAATGAACAACATATATATATATATATATATTGCTTATCACACTGAGCTACTAGGCCACTGCTGTGTGATGATTGAGTGATATGTACCTAAAGCTCACCTGGTGACAACGTGTGTCCTGGTAATATAGGGAGAGCGTCACACAAGACTGCAGTGACAGTTGAACATACATGCATGAGATTCATGCATGACAGAGATAGTAGGTGAACTATGTATTAATACTTGGAATGCAGTTGTACACAATTAACCCCTCATGGATGGGAATATGTGTGATCTGTACAGACCATATCGGGGTGCTGGGTTGCCTACCTGACCCATATACATTTGCAGATGGTATATTTGCAGTCTACAGCTATTACACTTTTATACTTGCCTGCATCAGTGTAATTACATTCAGGGATGCATATAGCTGAAATGCAAAGGTTAACACAAGACAGCCCTAGGAGCAACACACTATAATACCTTAGACAGTACTACTCTAGGTTCAGATGTTAGTGCAGAACAAATATCATATTGCATTATATCTTGTAGTACAGCCCCACATCTACTCTTTAGCGTGACAGTTATTTATTGGGCAGCCTTCATTCACTTCATGTTGTTAGTTTACTTGACAAAACATGTAATATTTGATTTCTTGAACAGCAGCCCAAATACATGCAACAATTGCCAGAAGACAGATTTATTGAGGGTGACATGATACAGTGATTGGTATACAGCTGTCTTTATTGTTCTACAGTTTAAATAATGCAGGCATTGGAACACATCTATTATCACACAATCTAAGCAGTACTACCTTTACTTTTTCACAATTCTGACTGCAGTTGTACTGTATTTGCTGTAGATTAGGAATGCAGTTAATTTATTCCCTTCACATTTTCAATGCCAGTTTACTTTATCACCCGAACATGTATTATTAATACGGTATACACATGTTATTCCCAAACATTATTAATGCTGTATTAATTTTCATTACGCAACAGTAGCATGTTTCCTGCTTTCATCTATATTGAACTGTACCTGGCAATACTCACGCATATTAGTCCAGGTCTATGTACACATTCACTGCAGTACACTCACAACAGCCTACTGGCAGTTACTACAGTATTCTTTCTTAATTAGATTACTATAAATTGCAAGATATATCTGTACTCACCACACTCACGGCACATCCTGGCCAGGGCCCTGTGTGGGCCTCCAGGTTGCGAGCTCTCTTCTCTGTAGCTGTGGGGAGAAACACATCATTATGCATACCTGTCTCGCAGCTATTCATTCTACAATTTCATAAATCACAGGTTCCTAAACTTACCAACTTCTGGGGCATTCTGGTCCTGAGCATCTTGGATCCATTGAGACAAGAGCCCCTCCTTCCTTCACTTCAGGTAGTCATAATGATGATGCATCTGCTCACCAGTGCGGGGGATTCCAGTAGCATTAGTGAGGTCATGTGCCAGATGGTCCCAGGACTCAGACTTGTATTCAGAGCCCTGGTACTGGCCTTACAGCATTCTGTCACCATGGTCTTTGATGAGGAGCCCAACCATGACCCTGAACTCCAACATGCCCCAGCGCTGCACCAGGAAGTGTGCTCCCTCTCTGACTCCAGCCATAGCTCCTGCAGTAATTAAATTACAACAGGTTCTGGCTGTATTCTCACTTCTGAAGCTTAAATAAGGCTATTTCTCATCTGTCACCATTGGATCACTTTTAAAAAATGCTAAGCAAAGCTTAGCACCCCACAAACCCACTAAGCTTAGTTGACAAGTGCTTAAACTGGCAATGCTTAGCAATGCTAAGTGGTGCACAAACCCGCTTAGCTGAGCTGAGGACTGCTTAAACTGGGATTGCTTAGTAGTGCCCAAACCAGCAAAGTGGAGCTGCATGTTGCTAAGTAATGTTTAACCATTGCTTGGCTTCACTTAACAGTGCTTAGCTAAGGGCAAACCAGAGTTTTTCAAAAATAAAATAAAACAGTTATTGAATATATTTGTTCATTAATGATAATTTATTATGTGTATCTATTTTACTTTATGACCCCTAAACATATTCATTTCACTACGTTATCTGGTAGTGTAACTTTAATTTATTGGACATGTGTGTATAACTAGGTTTTTATACTCGGGTCTCCACTGAAAATGGTCTTCTGGTCAAGCTGGACTAACCTGGTTAACAAATTTCAGTGCATACATAAAAAAAAAACCTTTACAACATTTCCCTATTGCAAAAGTTGAATGGTCGCTATTCGAACCGTGTACCTACTGCACATGAGGCCAGCACTCTAACCATTTAGCTACCGAGGATATGGTGATTAGAGCTATACTGTTCTATATAGCTGTCAGTTACATTTAAGCACTGGTGAGCACTGTGCCATGCCATGCAAACTTTCTCAGCTATGCTTAAACTTAACCTTTTCTATTAAGATTAAAAGCCTCCGGTTTCTATTTTTAGATGTCTGGCACATGTTTATTGCTAAGCACTGCGCCGCGCAAACACAAACAAAAAAAAATAAAAAGGACAATACATTTTCACATTTAATTTCACTGCCATACAGCAGTCTGACAGTACAGGGGGTGTGTTATGGACACTGTCACATACCCCCTACATATACATTTTACAACTGGCCAAGGACACACTTTAATTTAATATTTTAGTGCTGTATGGCACTTTTGACAGTGCAGGGGTGTGTTACACATCTCTGAACACTGTAACACACCCCCTATACTGATTCGGTAACCATGTACATGGCTCTCCCTAGCGTGCCTTCATTAATATGCAAGCCACGCTGCTGAGGGGGATCTGTAGACACAGCCATAGTACACTCAGTGTAGGGCTTGCACTATTCCTACAAGGAGTTTATTAAATCTGGGGGGACCATCTTAGCCAGACAGCTGCAAAAAGAAGCTAAAGGGAAGAACAAAAGAGGACACCTTTGTAAAGTGTTTTAAAATATTGATGTAGGTGCCTTTCAGCAACACTAAACTTCCTCCAAAATCTGCAGTTAATATGATTTTATAAAATGCTCTAGAGAATCATCAAGCAGGCTTGTCTCATAACCAAAACCTTCCTGGACAAATATTCAATGGTTAAATACTTTTGGTGGCTGCAAACACAGTGGGAAACACTATATATCAGGGAGATACTTTCCCTTTAAAGAACCATTTGAGAGAGAGAGACCATGAGAAATTTCCATTGGCTAAGCTATAATTCAGGATGTAAGAAGGAGGAAGTGCAGCTAATAAATTATGCATAAGATAAGTTATACAGCTTTTACCTGTTGGCCATTTACTGTTTTTATGTTCTCTGTAGGAAACCTAAGCTGATTTAAATGATACCATTCTCAGGTTTTCAGTTATTTGTAATTTGTTTTTAGAATTTTACCCTTGATCTGGCACCTATGTCTCTGTTAGACAGAGGCAGCCAATAAATGCTTGAACACCCATGCCCAATCCCACATACACCCCTTAAAATAACCATAAGGTATCAAAATGTGTCAGATGCATTTAGTAACCAGGGCTTAGGCTAGGCTTAGAAAGACCCTCTGGAGTATCAGGCTAGTAATCACCTATGAGCTTATGAACGTATAAGAGTGGAAACTGTGAAATTTGTCAAATGAAGCAGTGAAGACTATTTTTGTATTACTCCATCAAAAAGGTGGACTCTGTTTGCATAATTAAAAAAAGCCCAGTTTGTGTACCCATTCACTCAAATATTAAATACTATGTATGGATCTTTGCTTAGCTGCCTTGAATATTGTGAACTGCAGTCATTTGACACACTTTAAAAAATGATACTGCGCATTTAATTCTGTTTAAACAGTGATCAGAAAGAGAGACTGAAGTAAAGTTATGCATTAAACTACTGCAAAAAAATAAAAAAGAATTCCAAGGAACGAGTGATGATTTTACAAATATTTAATTCCTTATGGCAGCCAAATAGACAGGAAGTAAGAGAGCAGTTTTGAGCTGCTTAAAATAATATATATTTGGGTTGGTAAATAAATCTGTCCTTGAGAAAAACCAGACAAAAAGAAAGTGGAACAGCACAATGCCCTGTCGTAATGTTTATGAAATAGTGTGACATGATCAGTGCACTAAATTATGGTAGACCCTATTGCTCCAATGATATTTAATTAATAACATACAGTTTTCACCCATACATAAACTGATATAAACCCATATATAAACATATATAAACACACTCTGTAGGATTCAGAAACAATACTACTGCTTGCATAAATTGTCTACTGCAAGCTGGTCAATTTATGTGACCTAGAGAAAGTGCAACTCAGAGGCAGCTATGCCTACACTGAGGAAGATCTTATGAACAGCTCATTGGCATATCTCTGAGCTATACTTTATCAGTAGTGCTGTCAGACCTATGACAGTTATAGGTTCATAGGTTCATACTAGGCTATCTGCCCTAGGGCATTTATAAGCCTAGCCAGAATGTGTTTGGCTTTCGCCACCCATTTTAAATTTATTTTGCTATGCCCTTTTTCGAGGTTAGTATACTGTGCCTCTGTCTAACAGTGACACAGAAGTGATACCCGGGGTAAACCTACAATCTCCCATCCACTCATTAAGATTCCTCTTGAAGAGAGTCAATGAGGGACTCTGCCTAACCTGGACTGGGATTTTATTCCAGAGTGAAGGGAACCTCTGGGTTATGAATCTGTCCCTCCAGCATGTCCTATTTATTTCAGTGTTGAGGTTCAAGTCTCTCGAGCACGTAGCTCGATGGGATTTGGATTTTCTGAGGTGCAGCATGTCCATTAATTCCGGGTTGGACATGGCTTTATACATCAGGCATAGATCGCCTCTGAACAGGCGGTATGCCACTGAGTAGAGCTGGAGTTTCTTTAACCGGACAGCATATGGCATCTGTTTGAGCCCTTTGATCCTCTTGGTGAGGTACTTTTGGGGTCTTTCCAGTTGCTGCAGGTGTCTGGTAAGGTACATCCCAAAAGGGCATTGTACTCAATTATGGGCCTGATGAGGGATGAGTAAAGAGGCACGATGACCTCCCCTGATCTAGATGTGAATCCCTTCATGATTAGGTGGGCTATATAAAATGTTTTTCTAACCACTTTGGCCACGTGGTTGTCAAATGAGAGATTGCTATCAACTTGGGTCCCCAGGTCCCTAATTACTTCTTCTGTACTTAATGGATTACCACCTATGTGGTAATTTGTGGGCACTTTGTTTTGCCAAAGGGATGACTATACACTTTTTGGCATTTAGCTTGAGGCCATGGCTCTGGCACCAGTTGTCTGTTTCTATGAGGCCCTTTTGGAGGATGCTTGTGTCGGCTGGAGAGTCGATTATGGCGCCCAGTTTGCAGTCATCTGTGAACTTGGTCAGCCACAGTCCTTCCGTGTTGGCCTGTACCTCCGAGAAATATATACTGAACAAGAGAGGTCCCAGGACTGAGCCTTGTGGGACACCACTTGTAACTGGTTTGGAGTCTGACATGGCTCCAGCAATTCTAATCATGTGGGTTCTGTCCTTGAGTCAGTTTGCAATCCATCTAGTGACATAGGGGTTTATATTTAAGCTGGTGAGCTTATCTATAATGCCCGAGTGGTTATAGTGTTTACCCTGGTGGCCCATGCATTATGTTGGCAAAGGCAGCCCCTTACATTCACACACAGACATGCAGACATCTATGTACTCACAGATACATTACAAGACATTCACATGCACATTGCCTATCATACAAGGCTCCTGCACAGTCTATAAGTACCTATTCATGCATATGTGTGCTTCAGCACACACACACATATCCACACTCTTGGTTCACTGTCTAAGCCCCCCAAGTGTAACCACCAAGGCAAACACACACTCATAGATGCATACACATGCATGCACACATACAGTACATGCACAAACATGCACATCACTTAATTTCATTCATGCTGCTACAGTGACATACGCACACACACACACACACACACACACACACACACACACACACACACACACACTAACACCACCACCCCCATTCCTACTTCATCAATGTAACTTTGTTGTGACTACTTCCATTGGAGTCAATGGTTGACCATCTTTTGACAGTGTTAAATTTTTCCTCCACCCTTGGAAAGTTATGCAGCTGAACAAATCTCTAAATCACATGGCAGTATAAATCAGGATCTGCATACATTTCTGTGGAACAAACACATGGTCAACTAGAGCACTAGTCACTTCCTCAGACTGCCTCTTTACCAAGGACTGCCTCTATGCTGATGCTCCCACTGGCATGAAATCTGAGCGGTGTGGAGGTCTATGAATAAAAGAGGGTTAACAAAGGGGACGCACTCATATTAAAGTTTCCCACTCATGGTAATCCTTTCTGAATCCCAGGGACTGGATACTTTCATTGCTTTCCTCTCTTTTTTTTGTCTTATTGAACTTCCATTTTATTTAATGATTGCCAGGGATTTTAAAAAGTATAGGTTACTGCAAAAAGCAAACCTTATGTTTCATTCATTGAGGCATGGGGAGATTTAATCATTCTGAATTGTAAGAAGAGTTGGAAACTAATCTTTGTATTGAAGGTAGCAAGAAAAAACAGTGACAGTGTCTCTCAAGACAAGTGTCAGAACTGAGTATCATATGAGGAAATCTGATTTTCCCATTCCTCACCTACCCTGTTTCTATTATATTCTTAGATGCAGAGATTCAAGATTGGTCCACCCCCTTATTCTAATTTAAGTTCATAAAAAAACTCTCCCACTCCTATTTCATTACCTTCCATTAATGATAACTACAAGATCATCTTGTGAAAGCCCGCAATTTAAACTAAGGACATTTTAAATATACTCCCATTCATATTATCACTGCCATTGATTGCGTGTCAGTAATCACAGCTGTAATTCTTTTACCTGTATACTTTTCAAATCACTAATTAGTACTTAGGGTGTTTCTGTTAATAGTACTGGCATATCCATATTCATTTGCAGTTACATCACATCTACACTTGTATGGCAAAATAAGGAAATCAAAGTCCTCCATATCATAATATCTATCAGTAAGATCTCTGGCCATATGTTGGGACCATACAGCAAGTCCCAAAATATGGAGACTGAATGTCAGAAAGAACAGATTTACATATACTAAGTCCAAGATAACATTTCTTGGAATATTCTCTTTTCTCTGAGGTATACTGATGTTGTAGTCAAAATACATATGTTTGGGCATGTGGCGGTGCTTATATCCACTGCAAAAAGATTAAATGATAAGCGTGATGAGCTATTTTCGAGATTTACTCTTCTGCTGTGTTTTCAATTTGTTTTTCTTTTTTCAGCTTATCAGCACTCAATATTTTGAGTACTGACATTTCAGTAGGGGGCCATACCTAAACAAGCTTGAGTGCCTCATCACTTAACCAAATGTTTTTATTACTGTGTATGCTGGCTGTTCAGCAATAGACTATAAGAGCTACACTGCCACAAATAAAACTGCATTACACTTCCTAGATTAAAAGAATGCAAATGCTATGGAGACTAGATAATGTACTCCCTTACCAGAGGTTCAAATGTACTGGATATGGTTCTCACAGATGTAGACCCATTATGCTATAATTCTATAGTTACCCCATCACTGGCTAGACCAGACCACACCATTCTGTAGTTTTTACCATTTTGGCCAAATCAATTGCCCACAAACCTTACTATCTTAAGAGATTTCTCAAGGGCAACTTTGCTGCAGCTAGCTGATGACCTGAGTCAGTTTGAGGTCATCTCCCTTGAGGACCCAGTAGCCACCATCTGAGTTTGCAGAGTACCAATTTTCAGCTCTTGAATGCCTCATCAATGAACCAAATGCTTTTATTATTGCGTATGCCGTCTATTCAGCAAGACTGTAAGAGCTATACTACCACAAATAAAATTGTACTACACTTCTTAGATTATGCAAAAGTAAAGAGCTACATAGACTCACCCATAAGCTTTTGGGCTCTTTGTAAATTCATAAAGTGAATTACAACTACTGTGGGTTTTGTGAATGTAAAGTTTTAACTGTAAATGATTGCTTACCTTTGGCACTTTTTCATAATGTGGAGGTGAGCGCTGGTTTGCTTAAGCCAGTTCATTACCTGCTTTTAATGAAGGAGAGTGGCACTCAGTGCAGACATGTACAAGTAAATATAAAACAAGGTAATTAGGTGCTATGCACGGAATGTATAGGTGTCCTTATATAGACACCATGACTGGTTCTTTATTAGTTCGGAAATTTAGAAGGCAGAACAGTTGGAAATGGGAGAGAGAGACAATGAGGTGTATACAAAAGGATGCCATCAAGAGGGATGTGCTGGAAGAGGTGGGAGGGAAGGGGTACTATATTATTTGGGAGGGAATAGACCCCCACCTGTTTTTCAACATTTTTTTATATATAAGAGGGAAGGAGTAAGGAAAAAGTGTGTTGAAGAAAAGCATAGTGAGGAACTAAGAAATGGACACAACACAAAACTCAGACAAAACAGGAACAGTTTGGAGGACTGACATGAGTGGTGTATACAAAACATACAGATGGCACACAGACACAAAAGGTTGAGAGTGAGGAAGTGTTGAATTAAGTCACACCTTCATTTGTAGGATGTCAAATATTCCCTCTGGCTGATGGAACACCAGTGGGAGACCCAAGTGATGTGGCTGTAGAGGCCTCTGTGGCTTGATGGATGGAGCTTACCAGTTCTATGAGTCTGTAACTTACTGGAAGAGGTCTTAAATAGGTTGAAGGTGTCTCTCCACTACCCGCTAAATGGCATCCTCTACCAAGTCCCAAAGCTTAGTCCTTTTATCGCTTTCTAGGATACACCACATCAAGGTGTCTGCAAAATGATAGCCAATGTCCTGACCCAGAGAAGACATCCCTGGACAAGCAGAGGGAGAAGGTGAACATTCCTGACCTGGGAAGTACAAGGTTGAGCTGCACCTGGAATACCTGGACCTGTGGAAATGGAACACAAAAGAGATGAAAAGAAAAAAAAAAAGGAAAAATAAATAAATACAAGACAGACACCCTGCACAAAGCCAGCTACCAAACACACACACACACACACACACACACATCAAGACACACACAGTGTAGACAAGAAGGACTCATAAGGTAGTGTATTTTATTGCCAGTGCATATTACATTTTTCTTAGGCAGGTTTACTTCATGAATTTATGCTACACATTACATTCCTAAATAATGTTGCCAAATGTTACTACTATTGACTCAGATGTTTGGGCCAGTTATACAGTTATATTTGAAGCAGTTCAGCACAAATTGTAAGGCGTATTTTTGGTTGTCTATACAACTGGAACAAATAATAAGAAGTTATGTTCTTACCATAATGTTCCATGTTAGTTGTCTTCTTCTCGCCTTCTTTCTTGCTGGATGGGTTCGGAGCCGATCCTCTGCTCCAACTCGGCATATACTATAGCTCGAGAGCTATTTTTACTGGCTCGAGGCAGCCCTATAACCCACAATACCATGTGCTAACTCCCCAGATCTCGTTTGGAAGCTAAGACATAGTATAAACATATTATTATAATCCTCATTTGCAAGTACGGACTCCCTGCTAGTAACACTAAGGATACGGGGAAACCATAACATGTTGTATCTCCAGAAATGGAAGGACTCAGAGACCTCAAGTCTGTCCAGGCTAGGGGGCAGGAGGGAGGGACGCAAGAAAGAAGGTGAGAAGAAGACAACTAACATGGAACGTTATGGTAAGAACATAACTTCTTAATGTTAAGTTGTCATTCTCGCCTTCATTCTTGCTGGATGGGACAGCGTCCCTAGCACCTTAGTCCTGGGTGGCTCAATGGAACAGACTCCTGAGTACAGTGGAACCAAAGTCAGCTCTATTTCTGGAGGCTATATCATGTTTGTAATGGGCAATAAAGGTATGTTGGGAAGCCCATGTAGCTGCTGCACATATGGCATCTAATGGTAACCTTGCTTGAAAGGCCGTTGATGTTGATAGTGCCCTGGTTGAATGAGCCTTAGGCCTAGACGGAAGTTGCCTGTGTCTCAACTCATAGACAAAGGTAATAATAGATGTCAGCCATCTGGAAAGAGTAACCTTTGATACTGGAAGCCTTTTCTTTCCTGTAGCATAAGAGAGAAAGGGCTGGTCTGACTTTCTGAGTTGTTTTGTCCTGTCTAGATAATACCATAGTTGGCGATGAACATCCAATGAATGTAATTTCTGTTCAGCCCTGTTGGAATAGTCTGGGAAGAAGACAGGCAAGTCAATGGAGTGGTTTAGATTTGCTTCAGAGGACACTTTCGGTAGGAAGGAAGGGTTTGTTCTGAGAGTTACCCTGTCTTTGTGAAAGACCAAATAAGGGGGATGGACAGACAAGGCTTGAAGTTCCGATACCCTTCTGGCAGATGTTATGGCTACTAAAAACAGAGTTTTCCAAGAAAGAAGCTTGAGGGAGCAAGAAGCTGCAGGTTCAAAAGGAGGAAGAATCAATGAGGTTAGAACTAAATTCAAATCCCATTGTGGGGCGGATCCTTAACTAGAGGTCTAAGCAAAAAGATGCCCTTGAGAAAGGCTTTACAGAGTTTGTGGGACATAATATTTGCTTCTGAGAGCCCCACATGAAAATTAGCAATGGCTGCTAACTGTACCCTGATAGTGGCTGACGATGACCCTGAATGAAAGAGTTCCACCAGAAAGTCTAGAACCTTATGAATGGGTGCATGGAAAGGATCTAAGGACCTAGCTTGTGCCCAGAATGAAAAACACTTCCATTTACTCGCATACGTCTTCCTAGTATTGGACTTATGGGAAGCCAGAATGATATCACGAACAGGAGGAGAAATAAGGGGAAGCCTGGCTATGGCTGGAAGTGGAGCAACCAAGCTGTGAGGTTGAGGGAATGAAGAGACTGATGCAGCTTGCCCGTGAGATGGGTCAACATATCCAGAAAGGGTTCCAGATGCCAAGGCTGTTCCAGTAGGTAACTGTGCAGGAATGGAAACCATACTTGTCAAGGCCAAAACGGAGCAATGAGGATCATTTTGGATCTCAATGCGGTTGCTTTCTGAATTAATTGTGGGATCAATGGTAAGGGAGGAAAGGCATATAGAAGACCCCGGGGCCAATCGTGAACAAGAGCATCTCTGGGGGGATGGCCTGGTAGAGGAAAGAGTGTGAAGAAGTCGAGGCACTTGCTGTTTTGAGGAGTTGCAAAAAGATCGCAGCAAGGCTGGCCCCACTTCTGAAATATTCTGTCTGCTACCGCTTGATTTAGAGACCACTCGTGAGGCATGAGGATAGTTCTGCTCAATCTGTCCGCTATGACGTTGGACTTCCTGGGGATGTGCGTTGCTATCAGAAACCGTTGAGAGGAAATCGCCCATTGCCAAAGTCTGAGTGCTTCTCGACATAGGGGGTAGGACTTTGTTCCGCCCTGCTTGTTTATGTACCACACCACAGACATATTGTCCATTTGAATTACTATCGTCCCTGTGGGAAGAGAGCTCTGAAGGGCTTGCAACGTTAAAAGCACTGCCGTCATCTCCAGGACATTTATGTGCAGGTGGCATTCTAATTGTTGCCATGTGCCCTGGACCGTCCTGCTCTGATAATGCCCCCCCCACCCGATCAGGGAGGCATCCGTTGTCACCGTGGCAACTGGGGGGGGGAACAAAGGGTCTGTTCTGAAAAAGCTGAGGGGAAACCATCCACAAGGAGAGATGATTCTTGCATGATGGGGTTATCAAGATGTTGTGAGTCATTGGGAGCTGTTGAAAGGACCACTGAGAAAACAGCATCCACTGGAGGAGCCTCATGTGGAAGCGGGCTAATGGGAGTAGAAGAATTGCCGCTGCCATGAGGCCTAATGCTTTCAATACTAGCTTGACTTGAACTCTGTTGGGCTGAAACAGGGACTGAACATTCCACCTTATGTCTGTCACTCTCTGAGGTGGTAATGTTGCAGACATTACTGTGGTGTTTAATACGGCGCCTATAAAGTTTATACACTGACTAGGCAACAAGGAGGATTTTGCAAAATTTATAGAAATACCTAGATTGTTGCAAAGTTGAATAGTGTAATCCCTGGCCATTATAAGATGCTGCTTGGTGGTAGCAGAAATGAGCCAGTCGTCTAGATATGGAAACACCTGGAATCCTTTTTGTCTCAGATGAACCATGACCACTGCCAAGCATTTGTTGAACACCCGGGGGGCTGTGGTGAGACCAAAGGGCAGGGTTCTCAATTGATAATGACTGGCTCCCAGCCGGAAGCAGAGAAACCTCCTGAAGTGCCTGTGTATCTTTATATGATAGTACACGTCCTGGAGGTCTAACGAGCACATCCAGTTGTCTCTGCCCAAAAAGGTTAGAATGGACTGCAGTGTTACCATCTGAAATTTTGTCTTTTGTACAGAGTTGTTCAATCTGCTGAGGTCCAAAATGGGTCTCCAGTCTCCAGTCTTTTTTGGTACCAAAAAGAATCTGGAGTAGATTCCGGATCCTAGCTGATCTGCTGGGACTGCCTGGATGATTCTTTTTTCTAACAGCTTTTTTATTTCTAGCTGTGCCTGACCCCTTTGTGCAGGTGGTACGTCTGGTAGGGGTCTTGGCGGTTGTACCGGAGGGGAAGTGAAGGGAATTTTGTAACCCTCGGATATGATCTTCTGTACCCATGTGTCTTGGGAGAGGGATTGCCAGGCTTCCAGGTACAGGGATAATCTTCACCCAACTGCCTCCGAAGGCGGACAGTCGGGCAGCTTCTCAGGAATGCTGAAAGGGTTGGTCAGGGAAAGATTCCCTGGAACCCTGGTTCTGTGGACCCCCTCCGCCCCTGGGGCAGAGTCTGTTATTATTCCCCCCTCTGCCTCTGGGGGGAAATTCACCATGTGCGGCAGGCGTGACTCCCTGTGGTTTGCGGAATCACATCTTTCCACCCCTCTGTCCCTTAGGATAAGGTCTAGAAGGTGTGGAAAAATGGACTCCCACGGCAGAGAGAGTCTTACCATCTTGCTCGCATCTGGTGAGGTATTCTTCACCTGAGGTCCAAACAATTCTGAACCATCAAAGGGGGTGTTGGTGAAGGACGCCTTGAAGGGATCGGCAAAGTTACAGAGTCACATCCAAGCATGACGTCTCAACGCAACACCTGTGCCTGCGGCCCTACTCGCTCCATCGGCTGCGTAGGAGATAAGCTGCATGGAGGAGTTAACAATGGAGTTCAGGGTGGCCAGCTGGGAGTTCATCTTGTCCTGATACCCCACAGCAGAAGGATCCTGTACAGTTTCACCCAGTTCTTTGAGCAAGTCTCTCTGAAGGCGGGTGAAATGACATAAATAGTTCAGTGACCGCATAGTAAAGGTCGCTGAAGCAAATGTCCGCTTGCCGTACCTGTCCATGGTCCTGGACTCTTTGTTAGGAGGATGAACAGGTACAGAAGGATCAGCCAATTCCTTCTTAGTGGCAGCTGCTACCACCATAGCATCAACTGAAACACCTTTGGTGAGAAAGGATTTGTCCTCTGGTGCAGAAATAAATTTAGAGGGCCTCCTAGGGGTAGGTTCCATTGAATCAGGAGCTGCCCATGCCTTTCTAGCCATTACCTCCATTAGTGGGTCAAAAGGGGGAGACACCCAGGAGGTGGAAGGGCGAGATCAAAAAGCATCAAGGTAAACCAACTCGTCCTCAGAGGGTTTGAGAGTGGACCAATTTCCCCTCTGTTTTAGGACCTCTAGGATGTCTGAAAAGGACACATCCTCAGAGGGGGATCTGGGGGAACCCTCCGACTCATCCAAGTCGGTGTCTGATGTGACAGACTCGGGGGAGTCTATGTGCTTCCTCTTGCACTTTCTTTTCCTAGGGGGTTCCCCTGAAACTTCAGGGGAGCCCTCGGAAGAGGAGGAGACACCCAAAGTGGGTACCCTACGCTTTGGATCTCTGCTGTCAGATGTAGGAGGATGGCCAGAGACCATAACAGGCACTGTAGAGGGAGGAGCTGCAGAACTTAACCTTAGAGTGGACACAGGGTCCAGCACGCTCCTCATCACCTTGAAGGCTCCCCTATCAGGTACCAAAGGTAGTCCTGGCTCCAAAGAGACCCGAATCACCCCCGGCACCGACAGAGAAGGCTCCGAGAATGATGTTGGGGCCGAACTAACCAGAGCCGAAGCTCCGAGAGGGAGAGCGGGGTCAGACAAGGGTCTGATGCCACTCGCCCCCTCGGAGCCGACAATGGAGTCCCGGCGCCCAGACCTCTCCACGGACAGAACCAATGAAGAAGTCGGAGCCAACGACACCGGAGCCAAAGGTGGGAGTATTGGCTCCGATGCGGGCAAGGTTACGGTTTCGACAAACTCTGGCTCCGAACTCGAGAGGTGAGTCGGAAGAGGAATCGATAGCGGTACCGAAGGAGCCACAGTCTGGTGAGATGGGCTCTGGAGCATTTGGGCTAGTGCCTGAGATTTTATGAGCCTGCTGACCACCCTCTTGATGTCGTGGTCAGAGAGCCTGGATGACCTAGATGAGTGAGTCCTATGATTCCGCTCCGATAGGAGAGGGGATCTCGGAGCCGATCGGACAGATTCTAGTGAGGGGGATCTAGAGCGCTTGTGCGCTGGGGTCGGCTCCGATGCTGGTTTCAGAGCAGATACCACTTTGCGTGCCTTGGATCCGATTGGAACCGATGTCGGAGCCATCTCGATAATGCCAGCCCTCGACTCAGAAGCTGGAGCCGAGGGTTTGCCGGTGTTTGAAGACTTTCCCGAGCCAGACTTGGACAGGGAGTCATCGGGCTTTAACAAGCCCCTTAAAATGAGCTTATTACACCTCTCCTGCAGGACTCTTGAACTAAACCCATGACAGACGGAACAAGAGTCCTGCAGGTGTAAAGGCCCCAAGCAATAGACACAAGAAGTGTGACCGTCTGTCAGAGACATTTTCTGACAGCATGAGTCACACTTCTTGAATCCCGAGACCTTAGTGTCTTTGGACATAGTCCTAACAACAGAAAACACAGTCAGTCCACACACACACTCAACTTAAAATTAGAAAAGTTAAGGGAACTGACTAAACCCACACACAGACACTGTAAGGGGTGGGGAAAACTAAGGAAAAGCCCGTAGGCCCAAAGATAAAAATTAACTAAAGAAGGGTAGAAGGGCTACAAAAAGGGTTGTATGAATAAAACAATTAGTAGGGACCTAACCAAGGGTAACTAACTGGAAAAAACTACCTGAACATTAGTTTAATATAAGAATTCTCTTTACTGACCTGAGCCGGTAAAAAAAGACAACCTCGCAGTGAAGCGGCAAACGAGATCTGGGGAGTTAGCCCATGGTATTGTGGGTTATAGGGCTGCCTCGAGCTGGTAAAAATAGCTCTCGAGCTATAGTATAGGCCGAGTCGGAGCCGAGGATCAGCTCCGAACCCATCCAGCATGAATGAAGGTGAGAATGACAACTTAACATTGACTATTATTGTATTTTTATGCTTCTGTAATGAAATGAATAACACTCACATCTACCTTCAGTTGGTCTCTTAAGCCTCCTGAGTGTTTGACTCAAAAAGTTCAAAGCTCTAGTGCCATATAACACTATTTAACTGCTTTTGAAATAAATGGCAGTGGGGGGGACTGCATAGGTAACAATTTCTTTTAAAAGCTAATTGGCATTGGCATCTATACCATTTTAGTATGGGGTCAAGGTGTTATATTAACAGTGGCCATCACCTAGAGCCAGTACTCATGCTACCAGGTGGCTAAGGTGTTTTTTTAGCTGTCCACATGATCATTTCCTGTATGCACCCTACATAACTTCCTTCTCAGTTGTACAGGTAAGAAAAAAGGGAATGAATGCTTTACAAACTACTGAAAACAAAATCGGTATATTCATCTTTCTGGAACACTATCATACTCACCACTGCTTCCTTCTGCAAAAACTAAAATGACTGCCAGTTACTGAAAGATTTACCTAATTACTTAACTCATTAATATTCAGAATTTTAAATGAAGAATATTGCCCACCACTAAAAGGACTTCTTCCCATCAGTGAACCTGCCTACTCCATAAGAAACTCCCAGCCTGAAAACATTATCCTGTAGAAACCACATTTTGGCATACAATTTCCCTCCTTATTCAAATAATATAACTCACCACCTAATTAACATTTTAATTACTATTCAGTTATATCGCTTGCCTTTTTAAACATTCTCTAGGTGGTTAAACAGTCTCAAAAGACATTGTTCCCAAATATTTTATTACAAATGTTTTCTCAAGCATTACAACATGATTAATTTTCACTATATTTTACAACATTTAAATAATAATATAGTAGCGCATTCAAAATGTAATAAATGTAATACTTGTTTACAGAACTTTTTATCTTTTTATTTTTTAAACAATTTTTTATTAATTTTAAACAAAGATTGTACAAAATGATTTAAAAATAAATAGAACAAAAGCATAACTATTTACAGATCTCCACAACAAAATCAAACACAGAAAAATAAATCATTAACATTTATCAAATAAATTACTTAATTTTGACCAACTGGTGAGTAATATTCAAAGTTCTCATTTGGCAGTTGACAATTCCTTTTTACAAACATTTTTTTGCTAAATTAATGAATTCAGTGAAGGAAAGAGTAGTTCTATATTTCCAACTATTTGTGACTATTTTTATTGCTATAGCTAAAATGGACCAAAGGACAGCACCTGCACTCTTGGAATGGAAAACAGAATTGGAGCATTAAATAAGATCAAGGAGTTAGACATTATGCAATTATCTGTCCACAAAGCTTGGGCAAAATTTCTAAATTCAACCCAAAAAGGAGTTGCTATTTTACAATCCAATATCACATGAAACCAATCTACATTAGAGAATTCATTACACCTCCAACAATTAATTTTCCCATATTTATATATTAAAGCTACTTTATGTGGAGTTAAAAAAGCTCTGTGAAGAAATCTCCATGTATTTATTTTCCAATAAAAGAAGATGTACATTTTCCAGCGGATTTAAGAATTACATATTTATCTTCATCAGAAGAGGCCTTCTCATTAATCTTAGTTTAGTAATTCCAAAATAATGAATCTGTGGAACCAAACTCTTCTCTTATTATTTTATAAATTATTGATATATATATATATATATATATATATATATATATATATATATATATATATATATGATTCATTCATTTTGAGTTACTATTGATTCTAGAAAAAATTCAAGTATCTTTGGTATATATTTTGTTTGAAAATCCATGGAGATTTTGATTTTATCATTAACATGCTTTTTACAAGACTGTATAGTCCACCAATTATTATTTTCTAATCAATGTCTTGCAAGAAGATACTCTGTAGTATGAGATTTATTTCTGATTAAGAATTGATGCCAAAAGATTAAATTTGCATCTCTAAGGTCTAGCATTTTGTTTATAGTAAAAGTTCCCAAACACCTCACAGTTTTTGATATAGGGAACAATAAAAACAATACATCTTTAACTATATAATTAGAATTAATGAATCTTTTAAAATGCATAATGATGTAATTATTGAAAGGGGGGGAATAGTATTTTTCTTTTCAATTAAACATAAGTCTTTCAAGATCTGGTAAAATTTATTAATTCCAAATTTAGAGAAAGATTCTACAACATAGCTGATATTATTTATTAATATTTCATGAATGGATTTCCAAGCGGGTTGGTGAGAGAAATTTAACCACAGAGATATTAAATTGAGAATTATGGATTTGGCATATAATTCAACATTTGGAAAACTTAATCCATCTTCTTGCCAACTTTTAACATGCCAATCAAATGATATTCTTGGTTTATTGTGGAATCAGAGAAAATTAAGAATAGAATTTAAATTAAAGATTTTTAGGAGAGAGAATAATTAATGACTGTAGATAGAAAAGTATGTTTGGTAAGATTATCATTTTTATTAAAGTAAGCCTATCTTCCATTGTAAAAAAAATTACTATAATTTAATGCTATTGAATGTTTTATATTAGATGTAATTATAATTCCAAGATAATTAATTTGTGAATTGTGCCAAATAAAATATATATATAGTTTCTTAAATAATTAACTTTTTATTAACAAGTAAAGTTTCTATTTTATCAGGGTTAAACATTAAACCTGACACTTTTTCAAAATAATTAACAGACTTAGATAAATTATTTATTGAAGCTTTAACATCACCACTTGTTATTAAAATGTCATCTACAAATAACTGAATTTTGCAGGAATAACTTTCATCTATTGAGGATCCCTGAATTTTGCTATTAGATCTAATAAAGTTTGCAAAATGTACTAGAGCAAATAATAGAAGTGGCAAGGGGCAACCCTGTTTTGCACCTTTTAATATTTTGAAAGAGCTAGAAAGAAAATAGCCAATTTTAATAAAAGAGAGATTAACTATACAGATTAGTTATAAGATTTATAAAATCTAGGAAAATTTCATTTTAAGTGCTTTGAACAAATAATTCCAACTTATAGAATCAAAAGCCTTATTTATAACTAGACTTATTATATTTTGTTCATTTTTGTTTTTATTAGCCAGGTCTATTAAAGTATTAAGACTAATTATGTTATCCTAAGTCTTTCTATGTAGTATAAAACCAGTCTGATCATTATTTTTTTAATCCTGGCATAATAATGTTCAATATTTTTGCAAGAATAGACATAAATATTTTATAACAAACATTTAATAATTAAATAGGATGGTAAGAATAGCATAAGATAGAATCTTTATTTGGTTTCAAAATCGGAGATATCAGGGAATATTTCCAGGAGGGGGGATGGCTGACATACGTTTAGCTTGCTCAAAAACTTTTAATAAGATATTTAAAATATACTCTGGGAATAATATGCATAATTCTTGGATTATACCATCAAGAACAGAGGATTTATTTGGTTTAAAGTTATTAATTTGATCTTTTAACTCATTAAAAGAGAATGACTTAATAATGTTGGATCTTTGTTCTTTGGTTAATTTAAACCTTTTAAACCAATAAAAAGGGAAGGAGATTAATGACACAAATGGTATATTAGTGGAGGATAACATACATTCTTTTGACAACTTTAAAATTTACAACTTTTCGAGCTTGGAAATCAATCATAGTCATTTCAAGTTGTTAGCAAAAGGTATGAAGTTTATCCCCACTCCCAGATTTAATTTGGTTGATTGTTTATGTGAGTTGAAGAAATTCACAAGGAAAATTAATCTGGGTATATTTTTCAACAACAAACCGGTATCCAACAACAACTTCAATCAAGTAGGGAATGATAGTCAGACGCAAGAGGAAGATTTTTAGAAAGAAAAGTTCCTTTATACCCCCACACCACCCCAGAGTTGACGTTTATGAGAAAGTTGTAGCCAAATAAATTTATTCTTTACACCACAACAGGGAGGCTTATGAGGTCAACAATAACTTAACAGATCAGGAGAGAAATACATTGGATTCTTTAACACTCAATTCCACGATAAGAGTTATGAAACCTGACAAAGGGGGTGTGGTGGTTATATATGACAAATTGCAATATATAATGAAGATGTACAACATTCTACATGATTCAGGAAACTATGAAACTATTTCAATTAACGAAGTGAATATCTCATATAGTAGGATAGATTCCTATCTGGAAGAATTTCTAATTGATGGAAGAATTTCTAATACTGCATATGACTACTTGAAAGTAAAAACTCCTATCATGGCTAACTTTATAGGGATACCCAAACTACATAAAAGTACATCTGACCCTCCTTTCAGACCCATTGTGTCAGGAAAATATTCCAAAAGATACTATATAGGGAAATACATAGACATTATTCTAAAGTCAATTTACAACAATATTCCTTATATGGTGAAAGACTCATGGGATTTTTTAAGCAAATATCCTGCCCACAATTGGAAGAAGGAGCATTTTTTTGTCACAATTGATGTGATTGATTTATTTTCTAGTATTCCCAAAAATGAAGGACTTGACGCATTTTGCAATAGTATAAGAAAATATGCAACACTAACATGGTATGAAACATGCCTCATAATGGAGTTTATGAATATAGTCCTGGACAACAATTTCATATATTTTGAAGGAGAATATTCCAAAGAGACAAGTGGTGTAGCAATGGGAGCTGCTTGCGCACCCATATTTGCCAATCTTGTCATGGTTGACTGGGAAGAAACACGATTATTCCCAAGTACGTATTACAGCAAAATCCTTCACTATTCAAGATTTCTGGATGATATATACATATTATGGGATGGATCGAAAGAAGAATTAGACACCTTCATGGAATTTTTGAACAACAGTAGTAATTTCTTGAAATTTACGTACAATTTGAACAACAAGGGTTTGGCATATCTAGACACCTATAGATACGTACACAATGACAGCTTACAGTCCAGAATACATAGGAAAAAAACCTTTTCCAATGATTATTTAGCATATGAGAGTTTCCATCCCACTAAAATGAAACAAAATATTTTCAAGGGACAATGCATTTGTGCTGCTCGTATGACCTCTAACGCACAAGACATGCAAGATGAAATTAAATATATTACTAATTTGTTCAAAGATAGGAATTATCCATCAACTATCTTGGACAATATAGGGAAATATGTGTCAAGTGAATGGGGTTTGAAATACAAACCCCTGTTAGGCTCAGGTTTGTTTGACAAGAAAGAATTTAAATCCACCTTTGAGGGTATTGACAGCAACATACACCAAAAATCTTTTATACTAACATACAGTCCGATATCAGACAAGATTATGGAAATTGTTAACAAATTTTGGTTTGTAGTGAATTCTGACCCAAGTATAGGTAAAGTGGTGGGAAACCAACCTGGGGTGGTATATAAAATGGGAAACAACATGAAGAAACTTCTTGAATATAGCAATCATGATCAGGGAAATTCTAGAAAACAAAGGACAAATCAAACATCAAAAGGTACTAGGAAATGTGGCAAATGTAATCAATGTAAATACATTTTTGAAGGACACAAATTAAAAATGTTTAACAATGGTAGCACAATTGTAAAATTGAAATAAGGTAATTGCAATACAAGGATGGTTATTTACATTGCCATATGTGAAGTATGCCCTAGTTATTATGTGGGAAAAACTGAAAGGAACTTCAAGAAGAGAATTTATGACTACACTTACAGTATATCTCGAAAAGATTGTAATAACGCATTATATAGGCATGTAGAGATGAAGGGCAACAATCATAGATTCAAATTTGGTATTTTAGATTCAATCAACAAGAATCCCAAAGGTGGGGATGAAAAGAAACTATTAAGTTACGAAGAAGTTTGGTGGCAGCTATACCTTAATGCAGCTACTTCCCCAGGTCTTAATGAATTTATTTCTTGTAAACCCATCCTTGAATGGGACAATAGATAAATGAACCTGACCAGACCACATATCCATTGTTTTAACAGTATTTTATAGTGTTATATAGTTTTTTTTTGTTTTTGTTTTTGTTTTGTTTTTTTTTTAAATATTTAAAATATTTAAAATATTTATATTTATTACAATACTATATATATCATATGTAGCTATTGTCAATGAATTTATTTATTATAATATCATATCTATTTTTACATTAATTGATTATCATTATTATTATTAATATTTTTAATATCGTTCAATAATTTTAAAACATTAATGAATTGATGTTTTGTCAAACTTTTTAACAAAACCTATTTAATAATATTGTTCCCTAGTTAGTAAGATACAATGTTCAACAATATATATCCATTACATCTATCATGTACGAGGTATTTATAGTTCATATCTAGTTAGTATTATTAGGAAATGTATTTATATGGGTTACAATTAGTCTCTCATATATTGTATTTTTCATTCAATGTTTTTTTTTTTTACTCATTGTTAGTATTATCACACACACATTTTTTCATCAATTAATTCATATTGCAAGTAAACATATATCAAGTCCAAGACAGGTTATGGTTTAATGGTCCTTGCAGTGTCAAGCAAGTGAAAACTAATACTATCATTAGATAGTTCATTGAGATCAATCACTTGTAAGCAAAATTACGGTACCCCTTTAAGGAAGGAAATAAGTTCTATTTTGGCGCCAATCTATAGTATTTAAACAATGAATTGTTAGTGTTGAAATTGCTCTGATAAAGCTCATGGGTATGAGTGAAAGCGCTTAACTTTTTTTGTTTTTAGTTTTTGTGTTTTTCTACAATAAATTGTGTTCCGTTTGGTGCATCAGTGACTGGCACGCCTTTTTATTCCACCGAGGTCGCCTTTTATTGGTTTAAAAGTGTACTTTACTCAGCATTCCATTAATTTAAACCTTATATTGTCTTTCAAAAAGTCATCAGTTTTGTTGTTGATCTGTTTCTTTGCTATTAATTTCTTCTTAATATTTCCTAAAACATTCTAGTATGTCTTTTAAATCAGTCACTTTTTTATTTTTATCACCTTGTTTGAAATTATTTCTTTAATATGATTAGTATTTATTTATTTTTTTCATAGATCTAAAAGCCAACCTGTGTAAGCTTTTTGGGTTTATTGAGTAAGTTTCTAATTTTAATTTTTCCATATTTATTGGTATTTTATGGTGAAGTACATAAGATATTTCTGATTCAATATTTTCAACTCAGTGTTTGCTGATTTGTCATAAGGTTTTACATTGTATTTCAATTTATCTATATTAGACTGCAAAGACATCATCTTCTTAAAACCGCTCTTTTTTACATATGTACCAATTTTTAATTCTTCCATATAGATAAGCTTTTTAATCCCAGAGAATTACTTCTGAAACAACTTCATCATTATTATGTTCAGTGTACTGATCTATTTCTTTTAGACACCATTCCTTAAAGTTTCATAGTTTCATAGTTTCATAGTATAGTACTAGGCTATCTGCCCTGGGGCATTTGTAAGCCTAGCCATAGTGATGTGGCTTTTGCCACTCCATGAAATGGTACAAAAAATGTACAGAATAAATTTAGAATACTGTGCCTCTGTCTAGTAGTGACACAATGAAGGTCCCCTTATATAATAGAATTAGTTTACTGTGCCCCTGTCTAGCAGTGACACAGATGTGACCCCTGGGGTAAACTTACAGTCTCCCATCCACTCATCAAGAGAGTCAGTGAGGGGCTCTGCATAATATGAACTGGGATCTTGTTCCAAAGCATGGGAAGCCTCTTGGTTATGAATCTATCCCTCCAGCATGTCCTATTCATACTTGTGCCGAGGTTTAAACCTTTAGCTCTCGTGGTCCTGATGGATTTGGATTTTTTGAGGTGGAGCATGTCCATCAGATCCTGATTGGACATGGCCTTGTACATCAGGCAGAGATCACCTCTGAGCAGGCGGTATGCTACTGAATAGAGCTGAAGTTTCTTTAGTCTGGCAGAATAAGACATATGTTGGAGACCCTTGATCCTCTTGGTGAGGTACTTTTGTGGTCTCTACAGCTGTTGCAAATGCCGGGTGAGGTACATACCAAATGGGGCATTGTACTCAATCATGGGTCTGATGAGGGAGGAGTACAGGGGTACAATGACATCCCTGGATCTGGATGTGAATCCCTTCATGATGAGGTGTGCAAGGTAGAATGTTTTTCTGACCACTTTGGCAACGGGTGTCAAATGAGAGGTCGCTGTCGACTTGGGTCCCTAGGTCTCTGATTACTTTTTCCGCACTCAGTGGGTTGCTGTCTATGTGATAATTTGTGGGTACTTTGTTTTTCCCAAAGGGATGACTATACATTTTTGGCATTTAGTTTAAGGCCGTGACTCGCACCAGTTGTCCGATTCTGTGAGGCCTTTTGTAGGATGTATGTGTCCGCTGGTGTATCAACTATGGCCTAGTTTGCAGTCATCTGCAAACTTTGTCAGCCACAGCCCTCCCATGTTTGCTTTAACATCTGAGAAATAAATGCCGAACAAGAGGTCCCAGGACAGATCCCTGTGGGACACCACTTGTGACTGACTTTGAGTCTGACATTGCTCCAGCAATTTTAACTTTATGGGTTCTGTCCTTTAGCCAGTTTGCAACCCATCTAGTGACATAAGGGTTTATGTTTAAGCTGTTGAGCTTATCTATGATGCCTGAGTGGGGTATTGTGTCGAAGGCTTTAGCCAAGTCCAGGTAGGCTGTATGGACTGCTTTGCCCTCATCAATGGCTCTAGTGACTGTTTCAAAAAAGTCAACCAGGTTCAAAAGGCAGGATCTGCCCTTTACAAAGCCGAACTGAGTGGGGTCAAGTGTCTGTAGGTCCCCTATGTCTCTGTTTATGAGTTCCATAATGATTCTTTCCATAGCTTTGCAGACCAGGCTGGTTAAGCTTATGGGGCGGTAGTTTCCAGGGTCTGTAGAGGCACCCCGTTTGTGGAGTGGGACCACTGTTGCTGTACGCCAGTGTTCAGGTACATATCCCGAAGTAAGGTTAAGGTTAAATAACATTTTTATGTGTGGGTTTAGCTCCTCTTGGAGTTCACGTAACACGCAACCCGGGATACCGTCAGGTCCCATTGATGCTGTGTTTTTAGCATTGTTTAGGGCAGTTCTCACTTAGACATCTGAGATGACAGGGAGATTACATTCAGCTGGGATAAGTATTTCTTCTTTTGGGGTGAGGGAGGGAGGGGAGAAATTTGCACTGAACCTGTCAGCCAGAATGTTGGCAATATCTGTGGGTTCAGTGTATTTTTTGTTGTTGTGAACCACCTCTGAGCATATCTGAGAGTTTCCGCCCAGGTTTCCAACATAGCTGAAGAAGGCTTTGTGGTTATCTTTAGTGTCCTTAGCGATTTTTCTTTCAAAGTTGAGAGAACGTAGTTTTCTGCTAATGTTGATCAGAGATGTCTTCCCTTCATGGGATTTTGCTCTGACGTGCAGTAGCTTCCTTCTTTTGTTATACAATTTATTAATGGCTGAGGTCCACCAGACAGGACGCTTGCCTTTGGTGGAGAGGGATTTGGATTTATTTGGGATTGCATGATCCATGCATTCTTGGAGATGTCCATAGAAAGCATTTGTGAAGGATCCGGCATTGTGGGATGTGGTATCCACTGGCACAGTAGGCTTAAAGGATACCATCTCAGTCTTAAGAAGAGTGAAGTCTGCTTTTGAGAAGTTTTTCACTGTGGTCTTTGTGCTGGGGTGGAGGTGGGATATGTATATCCAGGGTGATTAGTTTGTGGTCAGATCTCACTAGTGAGGGGTATACCCCTTCGCCCCTTTTTTGGAAGCAAAAATTTTGGGGGGGCCCCATTTTTTTTGTTGGAATTTTGGGGTCAAAAAAAACCCCCAGTTTTTATTAATCTCCCTTAGGTTTTTTGGGAGGAAAGGTGACTTTAGGGGGTTTTTTCCAGGTTGCATTTTTTATTTATTTAATTTTTCCAGGGAAAATTGTAGATAGAAAAGTATGTTTGGTAAGATTATCATTTTTATTAAAGTAAGCCTATCTTCCATTGTAAAAAAAATTACTATAATTTACTGCTATTGAGTCTTTTATATTAGATGTAATTATAATTCCAAGATAATTAATTTGTGAATTGTGCCAAATAAAATATATATAGTTTCTTAAATAATTAACTTTTTATTAACAAGTAAAGTTTCTGTTTTATCAGGGTTAAACATTAAACCTGACACTTTTTCAAAATAATTAACAGACTTAGTTAAATTATTTATTGAAGTTTTAACATCACCACGTGTTATTAAAATGTCATCTACAAATAACTGAATTTTGCAGGAATAACTTTCATCTATTGAGGATCCCTGAATTTTGCTATTAGATCTAATAAAGTTTGCAAAATGTACTAGAGCAAATAATAGAAGTGGCAAGGGGCAACCCTGTTTTGTACCTTTTAATATTTTGAAAGAGCTAGAAAGAAAATAGCCAATTTTAATAAAAGAGAGATTAACTATACAGATTAGTTATAAGATTTATAAAATCTAGGAAAATTTCATTTTAAGTGCTTTGAACAAATAATTCCAACTTATAGAATCAAACGCCTTATTTATACCTAGACTTATTATAGTTTGTTTGTTTTTGTTTTTATTAGCCAGGTCTATTAAAGTATTAAGACTAATTATGTTATCCTAAGTCTTTCTATGTAGTATAAAACCAGTCTGATCATTATTTCTTAATCCTGGCATAATAATGTTCAATATTTTTTGCAAGAATAGACATAAATATTTTATAACAAACATTTAATAATTAAATAGGATGGTAAGAATAACATAAGATAGAATCTTTATTTGGTTTCAAAATCAGAGATATCAGGGAATATTTCCAGGAAGGGGGATGGCTGACATATGTTTAGCTTGCTCAAAAACTTTTAATAAGATATTTAAAATATACTCTGGGAATAATATGCATAATTATTGGATTATACCATCAAGAGCAGAGGATTTATTTGGTTTAAAGTTATTAATTTGATCTTTTAACTCATTAAAAGAGAATGACTTAATAATGTTGGATCTTTGTTCTTTGGTTAATTTAAACCTTATATTGTCTTTCAAAAAGTCATCAGTTTGTTGTTGATCTGTTTCTTTGTTATTAATTTCTTCTTAATATTTCCTAAAACATTCTAGTATGTCTTTTAAATCAGTCACTTTTTTATTTTTATCACCTTGTTTGAAATTATTTCTTTAATATGATTAGTATTTATTTATTTTTTTCTTAGATCTAAAAGCCAACCTGTGTAAGCTTTTTGGGTTTATTGAGTAAGTTTGTAATTTTAATTTTTCCATATTTATTGATATTTTATGGTGAAGTACATAAGATATTTCTGATTCAATATTTTCAACTCAGTGTTTGCTGATTTGTCATAAGGTTTTACATTGTATTTCAATTTATCTATATTAGACTGCAAAGACATCATCTTCTTAAAACCGCTCTTTTTTACATATGTACCAATTTTTAATTCTTCCATATAGATAAGCTTTTTAATCCCAGAGAATTACTTCTGAAACAACTTCATCATTATTATGTTCAGTGTACTGATCTATTTCTTTTAGACACCATTCCTTAAAGTCTTTTAATTGTCTCTGATAGTAAATCAAATTACATGAATTTAATGCTAACATAAATGTAATAGCATTGTGGTCAGATAAAGGACATGAGGATGTCAAAACATCTTCAATTTTAGTAAATAAACTACTAGAAACTTTGTCAATGTTTGTCTGGGTGCCAACTCTATAAGAATAATGTGTAAAGTTAAGAGAGTTAGTTGATTTAATGTCATAGGTATCTCTCAAATGCTGAGAATTAATAAAATGATCTAAGTGTTTAGCTACTGAGTATAGCTTAGTAACTTTATCAGTAGTTGTGTCTTAAATAATACAGTTAACATCTCTTGCAATAATCAGTTCACCTTTTGTATATAAGATTATAATATCCAAATATTTCTTAGCAATTTTGGCTCCAATTCCAGGTATCCAGTAAGAATTCACAAAAGCATGAGGTCTTTTGTCATTTTCTACTACTGCTAAACCCAATGTGCTATTTTATCTGAATAGGTATTTAATATTTTAGGCATAGATAATGAATTTCTCCAAAAAATAAGAGTGCCTTTTCTTTCTGATTTAAAACAAGAGCTCATAACAGTTGAACAATCTTTTAAAATCAATCTATCTACATCTCCAGATAACAAATGCATTTCTTGTAAGAAAATTATATGAGCTTTATGCAATTTTAAATATTTGTTTAAGCTACTCCTCTTCAATGGATCATTAAGTCCATTGATGTTTAATGAGAGACAAGTATATGTCGACATTCATATGAACATGTAAATGTACTGATTTAAGATGATTTAGCTTAAAATATAATAACCAAGTACTAATAATTGTTGCCATGGACTGATACAAAAAAAGGCAAAATTTCAAACTTGTGTATATTCCAACCTCCCATCATGGAAAGATAATACCTTGATTTGATGATATTATCATACAAATCACATATCAACCACCAATGACCCATCCAAATGTCACTAAGCTAAACAGTTGCTACTGCTTCTTAATTTAAAACAATATTATTAGTTATAACTATTTAGAGCACACTCTTAGTCATATTAAAAGGAAAAACAATATAAAGTATTAATTTGAGAAATATTAATATTTAAGATCATAAAAATATACATTTGGAATAATAAAGAATTATATGTATTTCTGAATATATCTGAAATATTCTGAATATATCATATATATCCCCAGAAATAATGAATTTCAAATTTCTCTATTTGATCAAGTCATTTTATATAGTCATTTCTTTTAATTAATCTTACCATAGAAAACACTATAAATATCCTAGTATTTAAGCACTTATATGGAGAAAATAAATTAAACTGATGACACCTATAATACATTAACCTATAGACATCATAACACCAATGCATATCAAGATCATGTATCATAAAACTTTTAAAAGTCATTTAATAACATGGGTAAAAAGGTGAAAGTCAGAATATGGAATTATAATTACAAGGTGCTACAATTTAAAATGACATATTTATGTATATTGTATGTGCTTATATATGCATAATATATTTACATGGATGTGCATACATATAACTGTGTGTATGTGTTTGTAAGTTATGAGTAGGTGCTTGATATGATTATTAACAGTTAAGAGAGTGAATGTGTTTTATGCATCTATGCCTGTGATTAAATACACAAATGAGTGAGTGTTTTTAAGTGAATGTTTGTTTGTATTATGCATGCATGTATGCTATTATCAGTACATGTAGTACTTGGAATATACATTTAACATCTAACTTCTGTACAAGAAGCATTCTTTTATGATTATATTTTAAGTATCATGTACTTACAAATTTACTTGTAGTACTTTTCATTGCCATATTCTGAAATGTACGGATCAAGTTTTCGTATTCATCAAACCAATAGGAAATGAAAAATATTTGAAAGGATTTAAAAGTCAGTTTAGTATAAAATAAAATGACATATTTTAATAGCAAATGCAGAACATTTCAGAGTTAAATCTGCTTATTAATATTATTTTGCAATAATTAGTAAAGTAACTGAGTGACTAAGGCAATAGATGCAGAGTAGATTGAGGTGTTTTAAGTATCTTCTCCTCTAAACTGTTTCATATAGCACAGACAGCAGCTTATATTAAAATATAACTACAATGATTTATATAAATACTGTTATATGCAAATGAATATCTATATGGAAGTCAAAAATATATTTATCTCAGAGCAAGTTTATAATCACTGTTAATAGTTTTTATTCAAATGTCTGCAAAATCATTTTGTATATAAAAAAAATATAACAACCAGTGCGCAGAGGTATGAGCCATATGTTATCCCATATAAGATATACTAGCATCCTGCATGCTTGTTTTCATTAACATTTTAGTAATGAAGTGTTCCCCGTGATTAACCTTACAGTCTTGTTGCATTGCAGAGCTCTTTTGGGCATGACATTGGGTGTTAGATTTCACATTTGCATTTCAAAGAAAACATTTGGCAACTGTATACTGAAGTAATACCAAAAGGTTATGGAGACATTTAGTTTTTGTAGGCAGTTTTTTGTACTTTGTGTAAACACATCTGTAACCCCCTTCCTTATGAATAAACAAGTGTGGTCTATGTGAATATGTATTTCAATTTGAGTGTGTTTTTGCATGTGAACGTCCTTATGTATAAGATTTGCAATGTAGCATCATTTACTTAAGAATGGATGCTTTATCTGTATCTTACGAACTTTTAGATGACTAATAGCTTTCTATAACAATATTTTAATACACTGCCAGATGTTATGTATGGCACATGACATTCTCTGTTCACTATGCTATCAGCTTCATTCATGTTATGCATTTGTAAGTACTTTGTATCCCACCAACAGTCTTGATGCTTAACTACCTCTTTGTATTATATCTCAGGTCTTCCATTATCTGTGGATCACCCATGGTCTATGTGTTGGCTATATATATTTTTTATGAGATTAGAACTTTAGGTGTTTCACTGTCTGTTGCAAGAAGCAGATCAGTTCTTTTACTTATTGCATCTTATTTAATGAAACTATCTATTCTTGTGAAGAATCTGTATTCAGAGGAACCCAGGTAGAAAATACCAGATAGCACTTGAATAATGCAAAAGTTAGAAAATGTCCGAAATATAAGACATAGCTAGCAAAACAGTTAATGGTTTGTATTTGCATAAATGAAATGTGGATATGAAGCAATATATTAGGGCAGTGATAATAATGGATCAGTTAATGAAAGTAACCTTTTAAATGCCAGGACACTTAATGCCAAGTGCTGAAATGTTTAGACAGAATAATCAAAAATCCAGTCTGGCAGTGTGTAAATATCTGTGTGTACAATGTAAGAGATAGCATGTTATAGAACTAGAAAAACTGTAGAAGAAATTCCATTACTGTGATAGGTACTTCTTTGTTTATCAGAAGTATTTTGCATAGCAGTAACTGTCTAATTCTTTATTATTAAAGTTATATTAGCTTTTTTTCAGCTTCTTTTATGACACATTAAAACCAGTAATATTGTTTGAAGCAAGCACTTTCATCATTATAAATGACATATTCCTCTGTACCATGATAATCTGCTGCATGAGTATAGTATAAGTACACTGTACTTATATAAAGGTTACAACTTTCACCGAACTATAATTAGGGTGACCACAAGATGTCACTAAACATAAATTAATACCAGGTGTTTTTAAGTCTGCAGATGTCTCTTTTTCTTCTTCCCACTGCATTCTTCTTTCATTTTCTTCTTTTCATTATTCCACTTTTTAAAAGATGATAAGCACACAAGCTAAATTGATATATTTTAAAATAAACTAGATTGATTTTAAATGTCTACATTTGTGTTTCTGCTGCTTGTTTTAACATTCTAAAAGTTCACATCCTGTAAATGAGGGTTAGAGTTCAAAATGCATTTCTTGCAGCACAAGCAGCTTGAACATGGAATCTAGACTGTTATAAGATGAAAAACAACTTGAGGTATGTGAAAAAAAAACATTCTAAAGCAATTTAACTAACACTAGGTAGGAAAAGAGACTGAAAAGCAAACTGTAAAAAAAATGCTCGTAACCACATTTAATACTTACAAGTTAAACAGAAAGCCATTTTTCTACTTTTGATAAGAACAAGCACTACTTTTTTAAAAAAATTGACTTAATATTTATATAAATAAATGTACCAACAGTCAATAGCATGTCTAATTATTTGTATAAGAGCCCAAGTAATGAACAAACACCACACAAGTTAAACCTATTAAAAGAAAGTGAAGTAATGTATATAAATTATTTTCTTGCAGCCAGAACCACTCAACACAACACCCACTGTACATAGAAAAAACTTATCACATACAACTATATTCACCAGTAGAATAACCAAAAATAAAAAACAGATTACTTGAAATTATGTATAGAAAGTATATATAAATTAAATGGATTAGTTAAACATGTTAATATACACTCCTCCGACATGCACACTACTCTCTATGTTTGAAAATAATGTTAGAGAGAATTAAAATAAACCCCCAGATTTAATAAACTCCATGTAGGAATAGTGTAATTACTACACGGAGTGTATGGTGGCCATGTCTGCAGCTCCCCCTCGGCAGCGTGCCTTGCATATTAATGAAGGCATTCTACTTTGGGAGAGCCGTGTACACGGTTACTGAATCAGTGCTAGGAGTTGTGTTACAGTGCTTGCAGATGTGTAACACACCCCTTGCACTGTGAAAGTTCTGTATGGCACTGCAATATGAAAGAAAGTGTCCTCGGACACTTATTTATATATGTAGTTATGTATATCACACAAGGTGTGTGTTACAGTGTCTGTAACACACCCCCTGTACTGTCAGAGTGCCATATGGCATGAAAATAATGTCCCAATGTGATTTTCCCTTTTATGTTTATTTATTTCTTTTTTTCTTTTTTTTTCTTTTTGTTCAAGTTTAAGCATAGCTGTTGGTGTTTTTCCTGTGTGGCATGTTGCTTAGCATTGCTTAAATGTAATGAAAAGCTATATAGAAATGTATAGCATAAATCTTCACAGCTGAGTTAGCTGAATGGTTAGTGTCACAGCTTCATGTGCAGTAGGTGTATGGTTCAACTATCAAGACAGGTTGTTTAGCTTTTATAATGGAAAGCATACGTATTTATATTAAAAGCCACACATAAAGCCAGCGGGTAAAGGTCAGAAATGTAAAAAGAATAAATAATAATATAAAACAATCCAATCTGGCTTGTTCATTATTAGAATTGATTTTAGAACATAATTTTTTTATCTTTCAGGATGATTTTTACTCACAGGAGGTTGGCGTTGTGATGGGGACAGCATGTGCGATTTCTTATGCCAGTGCTGTCCTTGCACAATGGGAGTTTGACTCTGTATACAATAATAACTTCATTCTTGATAATATTTTACATAAATCTAGTATGCATCCTAGGCACATCCTAAAGAATGTTGTTAAAGGTCAACTACTGAGAGAGATGCGTTTGCACAGTAAGGATGCATGGGCTGAGCGAGCCCTTGTAGCAGCCTCAGAGCAGTTTGTTTCTAGAGGTTACTCTATTTCTGAAGTTAAAGATATAAGTGAATTTGTATTGTCCCATAGAGACACTGTTGCTAAACCCTATTTTAGTGAGCAGGATATGACATCTGCTAAGTATTTAAATAGACAACATAATCAGTTACGTTTACTTTTGATTCATTCTAGTGGTACCCCACAAATATGTAACGTTATTAAGAAATATTGGCTAGTGTTATTAGCTAATGAAGAAGTTAGTCAAGTAGTAGGTTCTAGACCTAATTTCACATTTAGGAATAATAAATCTTTGAAGCAACAATTGTGGTATAGGAATCCTGATAATAGGAGAAATGTGATTATATCTGATCGGTTAGGTACTTTCCCCAGTAGAGGTTGTTCTGCATGTACTTATATTTGGTCTACTAGCTTTATCGTATATCCAGCCACTAAACGTAGGATTGAGTTAGATTTTTATGCAGACTGTAGGAATACACATGTTGTTTATTATGCTGAGTGCTGTCTTTGCAAAGGCTACTATGTAGGCAAAACTAATCGTAGCCTCAAAGAGAGAATATTATAACATATCAATTATATTAAGAAATCAGATGAACGTAGTACACTAGCTAAACATGTGATGGAGAAGGGTTCTGATCATATATTTCGATTTATAGTTATAGAAGTGATGAAAGTAAGTTTAAGAGGGGGTGATTTAAAATCTAGGACTGACTGTACTGAGCTAAGGTGGATAATATCAATGAAAGCAGACACTTATCCTGGTTTGAACGGGAAAGTGTCTGTGAAACAAATGCTAAAAACTCGGAGCTTAGCAAATTAATTAGAATTTATATTTACATATGTTATTTGTATAGTTTTTTGTTTACTTATACATTACTGAGAAGTTTTTATGACTTATGAGTTTATCTTGTGCCATGTGTGTGTAGTGTGTATGGTGTGTTTGTATTTTTAAATGTGATTTGTGCTATGTAGAAAGGTGTGTTTCAATGCTGAATTGTGATTGGATAATGACTTCCTGCTTAGATGAATATGTTGTTTAAATATTGATTAGAAATTCTGAAATGGATGGCCTGAAGAAGCTACTAATTGTAGTGAAAGTGCTCACCTTATTGTTTTAATAAATTATACTGTTTTTATGCTTTGCCTCCCTTTTGTGCTGGTCAGATTGTTTTGTCTTATTATTTCTATTTATATGTCTATTTTTTGCCACAGTTATTGATATTTTTCAACCAGGTTAGTGCAGCTGGTCCAGAATCCCAGTGTTACTGGATATATGAGGTGAAAAACCCCAGTTAAACACAAGTGTCCAATACAGTTCAGTCACACAGCAAGGTACAGTAATTAAACTAAAATACAAACACATAACAAAGTATCAATAATGAGTACTTAATGTCAATGTATATGTATGTTATCATGTAGAACTCTTGTCTGTCCTTAGGTAAACCGTGCAAAGCAGTGCTGAACATACCTCTCAACCTGGAAATATCAAAAATCTGGACAAAGGCCCATAAAAATAGGTACAAATCTGTACGCCAATTAGCATAAAATTTACATACATAATTATGTGACTCTGCCCACTCCAGTGGAATTGTGGGATGCCAACTTTCAAACACAAACTGAAGAGCAGACAACCCAAATATGGCCCCAGCCCAGACTCTGTAGTAAATGGTAACCGATGCTATTTTTTTTAAATGTGTAGCAATGATGTTCACTGGGGAGGGAGAAGATGAACATTAAGATTTTGTTTTTGGTGACTTGCAGTATGTGGGTTTTATGGTAAACGTAGGGCATTTAATGGTAGGCAATATTCTAATCTTATAGAAAAAATATTATAGTTTGGTAGAACCTCCAAAAGTCATTCTACATGGCCGACTGATCAGTGGCATAGCTTGAGTTTGCCGCCGTTTCCCCCCTCACAAAATCATGGTCGAATGGGGCCCCTCATACAAAGCCCTCCCCCCTGCAGCCATTCCAATGTCCCATAACTTGGCTATTTTGCCCTATTTACCATAAACATTGTAATGTGGATACCACTTTACTTCTACGATGATTATTTGGATTTTATTATATCTTTAGTTTACATTTTAAAGCACAAACACTAATAGGCATCTTCTAAAAAAAGTAATTCAGTCTCATAAAGAAAATAGACTTAGCATTAAAACGTCCCTCCCTTGAAACTCACATTAATTGAAACAGCAGTGAAACCCACATTCAAAGAAAATGCATCTGGCCACTGGCGGATAAAGATTACCTTTGGGATGTTTTCAAATCGTTAGCCTCTTGCACATAAAACATATATGTGTTCTTTGATACACCTTCCTGATTGTATTAAATTACATTCCTTGTATAATACAACACACTTATTAGAGCATTTTAAATTTATTGTTTTGAACATTTTCCAGTAAGCAATGAAACAAAATGCAAAAACCAATAAATGACAAAACTACCAATTTCAGAACATCATAAGAGTCTACTCAAACTTCTACAATCCACCAGTATCAGTAAATATGCACAATCTCTGCAGAAGTAAAAATCATCTAAATAAGTCCATATTAAAGAGATCTGTAAGATCTGTAACTAATGAAGAGGGTGCTACTAGCAAACAACTTAAGATTTCATTGTTTCATCTACAAATAAAGTGCCTGTTGCTCTTAAGGAAAAAATCACCTGTGTTGCATTAAAAAACATTTACCTAAGATACAGCGTTTGAGTCTGAGTAACTCTAACCAGCAGATATAGCTAACTGAGCCTGGGCATTCACACAGACACACACACACACACACACACACACACACACACACACACACACACACACACACACACACACACACACACACACACACACTAAGTAAGGGAAAGCACACTTCCATTAAGTAAAATGCACAGTTTCTCTGCAGTGACAGTAATCATGTTAAGCTAATGCACTTACAATTTCAAACACCCACCACAACCGGTCTGCACTCTGCACTTAAGTGCAACAGTTTCCTGCCATTAAGGGAAAGCACAGTTTCTTGCCAATATGTACAGTTTCTCTGCAGAAAGTATTCTGGTTAAGCACAGTTCCATCAAGTAAGACACACAGTTTCTTTGCAACATGGAATTAGTCATGTTAATTCAAAGTTTGGCTGCCGTAAGCAATTAAAAGTAAGCACCCTTTCCTGCCATTATTACAGTTACCATTACCCCAATAATGCCTTTAAAAGACAAGTAGAATCCCAAACGCGAAGGCCCAATGTGACTTCAGCCCACAGAAACCCCTTCTCCTCACCTTCCGAAGCAAAGTTAATAAGAGTTGCAAATGGCTTCTTCTGCTACAGTGTCCTCCTGGGAGCACATCATAGATGGACTCTCGGTAGTGCTAACTTCCACAATCCAATCTATGTTGAAACCATGGGCTGTGGGGTGACAGGCATGCACTGCATGTATGGAAAAAGCTAAACAGAGACAGAAGAGTAGTACACATCCCTCGAGCACTCAGCCAATTCTGACAGGCTGAAAGTCTGTATTATTCAGCTGACATCATCAAGCTGCACGCGATGACATCAGTAGAAACTTTGAAAAAAAAATTTTTTTGAAAAAACACCCGGGAAATTCAGGAATTGAAGGGGGAACACAGGAATTCATGGCACCCATTATTTTGCCCTCAAAACAGGTAACCACCGAAGAATTCGGTACGGTTCAGAGGTCTGGTGCTGAGCTAAGCTAAGCAATGCCTAAGCAGGACCTGTCTGAGCAATACTTAGCAATGCTTAGCTCTGCTAAGCAGTCTCATTCGAAGCAGTCCTCAACTGAGCTAAGTGGATTTCTGCACTGCTAAACACTGCTAAGCATTTGCCACTTTAAGCACTGCTCAACTAAGCTTAGCAGGTTTGTGCACTACTAAGCAGAGCTTAGCATTTGTAAAAATGGTGCAATGGTGGCAAAGGGTGTGAAAATAGCCTTATTTAAACTGCACAGGCGGAAATACAGGCAGAACCCGTTGGAGTTTGACCCGTGCAGGAACTATGGCAGGAGCTAAAGAGGGACCGTGCTTCTGGGTGCAGTGCTGGGGTACTTTGGAGTCCAGGGCCATGGCTGAGCTCCTTGTTGAACACCATGATGACAGACTGCTGCAGGGCCAGTACCAGGGCTCTCAGTACAAGTCTGAGGCCTGGGACCATCTGGCACATGACCTTACCAGGGCCACTGAAATCCCCCACACTGGTGAGAAGATACGTCATCATTACGATGACCTGAAGCAGAGAAAGGGGGTGCTCTTGGCCCACTGGATCCAAGATGCTCAGGATGGGAATGCCCCAGTAGTTTGTAAGTATATGAACCATCACTTTACCACATTCTAGCATGAATATGTGATAGGTATGCATAATGGTGTTTTTACCCCTACAGCTGTAGAGGAGAGGACTCAAAATGTAGAGGCCTACACTGGGTGCCTGGAGAGGCTGCACTGACAGTGTGGTGAGTACAGATCTATCTTGCAATATATAGTACAATAAATAAGAAAGAGTATACATTGTTTACTGCCATTAGGTATAGTGTGTTCTGAGTGTACTGCAATAAAATGTGTTCTAAACCCACATCAATATAAGTGAATAATGGCAGGTACTGTGCGATACATATGAAGGCATCAAACAAGCTACTATTGATGAAAGAAAGCTAATACTGTAGTAATACTGTGTAGGAATGACATATGTATATATGGTAATAATACTAAGCATCTTGTAAAAAAGTACACTGTGATTGAAACCATGAAGGTAATAACTGACATTCATTCATCTACAGGATATCTAGTACAGCTGCATTCAGACCTTTGAATTTAATAAACCACTGTGTCATGTCACCCTCAATAAAGTCATTCTCACCAACTGTTGTGTTTATTCTGCTATGTTGTTGAAGAAATACAATTGTACAGGTGCTCCACAGCAAATATGGCTATGACACCTTGAATTGAGTGAAGTTTTGCTGATAAAGAAGTATTATAATAAAGTGTAGATGTGGAGTTGTAAAACAAGATACAATGCAATTTGATATATGTTCTGCACTAAGATCTGAACTTTGAATAGTAATGCCTAATGTATTATAGTGTGTTCCCCTCAGGATTGTCTTCTGTTAACCTTTGAATTTCAGCTCTACATATTCCTGAATGTAGGTACGCTGATGCAGGCAAGTATGAGATTGTAATAGGTGGAGACTGCAAATATACGATGTGCAAATGTATATTGGTCAGGTATGCAACCCAGCATCCTGCTATGGTCTGTACAGATCACACATATTACATCCACTAGGGTTTAAATGTGTACACCTGCATTCCAAGCATTTAAACACAGTTCACCAACTATCTCTGTCATGAATGAATCTGCAGTCTTCTGTGACACTCTACTGATATTACCAGGACATACTTCATAACCAAGTGAGTTTTAGGTAGAAATCAGTCAAACAGACCACAGCAGTGGCCCAGTAGCTCAGTGTGATAAGAAATATGTATGTTGTTCAGTTTTGCACACACAGACCAGGGTTGGAATCTAGGGACTAGAACTAACATATATTTATAGTTACAGACAAGTAGTCTTGCCTATTTGTAGAAACTGTCATGCATTTGTAACAGATAGTTTCTCCACAGGGCTTACAGGTAAAGAAATGTTTGTAGTAGCCGTATGAAGGGTATACTAATAAACAATGTCCAGATGTACTAGTGTGTAAAAAGCGGTGCTCAGCAAGTTGATAGCACTCCATTTAATAAAATGTCAGGCATTAGAGTAGTATTCCAACTGAATTAGACCACTGAAATGTTCTACTGTTAGTACGGGTATGCCAGGTGCATGCATGAATGTGTGCCGATAGTCCAAAACCATGCCTACAAATTACAGCAGGTTAGGTATATACATCATGCACTGTGCATGAAGCATGTCTGTCAAGTGTCATGGCTACTGAACACTGTTGCCATTAACCTTGGACACAGATATAATTCCAATTGAAGTATGCCAGTAGCACACTGACACAACATCAGTGCAGGGTACGCCTTGTTACTCATATATGTTATCCTGACACATACAAGTCCCCTGTAGTAGTATAGTTCTTACAGCTGGGCCCATACCATTCCATGCCAACAGCTTGAGAGGTATGTACATGTTACAGAAGCTTTAGGGTACATGTAGATGTAAAGTAAGGGCAGAAATTAAGTAAGGGGTTGGGGGCTGTGAGGCTGTGTAAATCCCTCACAGGAGGATATAGTCCACATTGAAGGTGTACACATGGATAAGCCTATCTAGTTGGGTCTTGTGGGAGATGGTGGCTGCAAACGTGACTGCATGATGGTTGCTTTGCCACAAAGGATGACACCGTAGGGATGCTGTAGTGGTAACCTGTGTTGTGTGATGTCAGCTGCAAGACACCTTCACCTCATGTGGGGGTAGCCGCTGGCCACAGCAAGGTGTTTGTACATCCACTGTTGATGGCTTCCTGGTCATTTGTGTGCTGGCATGGGAACGTCTTACAATGTATGTTAGAGTCTTTCAACTGACACAGGATTAGGGTACAGGCCCAATTCCTAATACAGTTGACGAGGTCCATATAGGCAGAATGGGCATTCTGGTCACATGTTGTGGCCAGTACCTAGCTCGGATTTGCATAGTTTTGTGTTAGCAATGGTGGACTGCCCCTGTGCACCTTACTGCCTGTACAGCATAGAGGTGTGTTTGTGTCTCATGTGTACAGAAACCCCATGTTCCATGGAATTACCAACTACACTTTACCTTCTGCATGTATGATAGGATGGTTGACCGTGTAAGGCTGGGGTGCACTTTGCAGCTTTGAACCATGGTCTGTGTGAGTGCATAGATGTCTGCTGTTCCCAGGGTAGGACTGCTTGCAATGAGGGCAAAGTCATGTGTACACATCTAGCATTTAGCAGCATGGCCTTCAATGTGTGCTGTACTGACACTTGTATGTTGGTAATGATAACCTCACCAATATTACTTATGCAGTCACTATGGGGCTGGTGGGAACCACTGCTAGATGTATAAAGACCACTAGACCAGTGAAGACAGATGGAGGCCTCTCTTGCAGAGCATCATGGTCTGTGTACCATATTCTCCCAGACTTACAGGTACTGGAACCCCTGGAATATCACAGGATAAATGTGCAAATGTTAATGACAATCATTCCCTGATTGTATTGCGGCATCCATCTGGGTGACAGCAGAATGCAGCATAAGGCTAGGGACATACCTGCCTGGGACACATAACCACTTTGCTCAATCATGTCTCACTGCATATAGTCCATTGACGTATATGTCAGGTCAGGTCAGGCACACCAGCATGTACAGTGACAGACCCATGACAGTACCTGTTGGTGGGAGACAGCAGTGTATATGCAATATGGCTGAGTCTGTCAACTGTCAGAAAAGTAACTGTGACCATCCATATTTCCAGCCAGGTCAGAGGCACACCAGTGTGTCTGCACTGGAGTCTCCTATGTGTAACATGTTTGACATGGGTTCATGCCTGCATGGCTGTGGGACAAAGGTGTGTGGCCATGTGTGGTATATGCTGTGTACAGCTGTGGTGTTCATGTGTGGCTTGGCCTCAGAGATATCTTTTGTTTGTGGATATGTACATTGAGAATCACTGCAGATGTTTGTGTGTATTCTGTTGGTGTGAGTGTTGTGTGAGGTGTACTGATTGTGTAGACAACCTGTTTGGGGACAGATATGCAGCCTTGACAGGCAGAGAGCATGGACTGCAGGTTCCTACATTCATTGCATCTCTCACACAGTGTGTTTGTTGGTGGTGTCTTTAGATGGCTGTCCATCCATGTACATGTGGCAGGTGCTACATGTTGCCAGGGCACCAATATCAACCACACTGGCTAGTGAAACTGTAGGGCATTGTCCAGCCATATACTCCAGAATCTGAGGGAGGAAGGCCAGGGAAACCTGAGGGGTGGGTCTACAGACCAGGTGATTACTACTACAGTAGGAGGCTGACACCACAGCAGACCATGTAGACAGCCTATGAACAAGCAGTAATAGGTGTAACAGCTACATGCAGTTCAACACCTTATAGCCATTGCAGCAAGTAGCATGACATATCAGGATCAGGGGGGCAACACATGCTGTATTGCCAGTTTGTTGTCGATACCCACAGACATACTGTGTTGATAGACAGTGAGGGTATGATGTGGGGATTAGTAGTAGATATTGCTGGCAAAAGTGGATGTGCAGGGTCTGTACATAATGGTGAGCAATATATGCAGTACTTTGATGTCTTTCCCTGTTCATGTATTTCAGGTGGAATGTACAGAAGATGAAACCCAGCCTTCTCAGAAGCCGAGACCGCTGCAATTTTCTATGTGCTGAGAATCCTCAATGGGTTCTGTTGTCAAGGAGATTATAGACACTAGCCATAGCCAGACAGCTGGCAAGGTCCCACACAGGCAAATTGACAGGGGTGCTCAAAAGAGGATTGCTGCCCATTCAACCCCTCTCAGAGGTGTCACAGCATGTGCCACCCAATGCATGTTTTGGTCCATCATGGAGGCACAGGCACATTGTGAACGGTACACCAGATGGATGCTCACTGTCATTAATGCAACACTGCCTGGCATGCATGACTCCCTCCACTGCATTGGTGATGCCTTACATCATTTTTCTGATGTAGTGGATAGATAGTGGGGTGAGACATTGTCAGTCCTTAACCATGCAATGTCTGTGCTTCAACATATGGTGGGAATAGGGCATCGGACACGTGGACATAGGTCAGCAACAATATCAGCTAAGAGCCTATGTAGCCATGCGCACTCACAATCTCGTAGTGGCAGTACGACCACCACTAATGAAGGGAGGGTGCTGTCCACACCACAACATGGCAGGCCATGGGCACATGGTCCTGGTCAGTCCCATGAGGAACACAAAGTCAGCAGACACCAGTCACCATCAGGAGGTAGTACCGCATCTGGTCTTGAGCATGGTGGTGCTAGTGTCACTCCTGGCAGAACTAGTTCCTGTGTTTGTGGCCAGAGATAGTGAACTGTACATTCTGCCATGTACATTCCACAGCTGCCCAACATACCCTCGTGTAGGGCTAGCACATGGCTTGACTGTGTGCATGTACACACTCACACATCACTGTCACATGCAGGTCACCAACATATGCACACAGCTCCTCTCCATGGCCCAGCTGACCAGCACCACTCCAGACACACACACATGATGTCAACTCTATGTCACAGTTTAGGCCTTTGGCAACCCAACACCACACCCTGTACATGTGATTATACCTGTGCCATATCCCTGTTATCCATACCATCGATGCAGGGACATGCTAATATGTGTCTGATGCACAGGGTGAATCTAGTACAGATAATGGCATTTTGTAGTGTAGTAGTATTATGCCATAGGTGTCTGCTGCCAGTTGTCATGCATATGCATCAAAGTGTATGTACCTTTGTGTCATGATGCTTTATTGTCGTCGATACTGCTGACTGACGTTTGCCTCACAGACCTTATTCTGTTTCTGTTCCAGGTGTCTGTGTGTGTAAGTCGTGGTGAGCTGCTGCCATTACAGAAGCTCAAGATGGCAGGGTGGCAACACAGACACCTTTTCATCACCAAGGTATGTGTGGAACAGTGTGTGTGAGGGACAATGGGTGCAGACAGCTTAACCATGCATGCATAGCCCTTGACACAGCAAGCTAGCCCTGATACATGTCACCTGGCCATTCCTTAGGATCACAGGTTTGTAGTTACAGAGGAGGTTACTAGAGTACTGGACCTGGGTCCCTTGCTTCACCTCCAACACAATCATCAATTAGCACCTATTGGCCATGGCATTGATAGACACAGACCGGACCCCTGGGACAGATGTTTGTTTTTTTTCCCATTCACTCAACCTTGAAGCAGTTGATGAGAGTTTGCATGGTTCTGTGTTTGGCATGTTTGGGGAGTGCATTCATGAGACAGGGCAGTCTCTGGTTGGCAAACGTGTCTGTAAATCAGCTTTTTGTGCTGTATCATATGTGATCAAGGGCTGTCATGCCAGTAATGTGCACATAGTTATATTCTGGTATATGGGACAGTTGTTGAAGGGCCGATCAGCTGATCTAGCATGCCACAGACACCTGTGACAACCTGACTGATAACTACTGGGTATTACTGATTAGAGGCTGTCTGCATGGAACAGGTATTGAGGGCCATGGATGACCTTTGTGGGTGTTAACATAGCCTTTACAGTTTCTGCAGATGTCTGCATAGGTGCATAGCAGACTGACCATGTTGCTAATGTATTGTTGTACTGACTGAGGACTATTCACAGGCAATGCCTATGTTTTGTCTGGATGCAGTCCCTTTACATATGTGGTGACAAGTACTGACCACTGCCAATACGTGTTACCTAACTGCAACATTGTTAGCTTGCTAAGTACTCAGGTCTGTCATCGCAGTGTGTGTGTTTATGGGGTTGCTGCTGATGTGAGAAATAGTGGGGCCATGTCCTTGCCATATGGTATGCTGACACTGTTGCCTGTGTTCAGCTTGATGCCAGGACCTTGGCAACATACCATACCCACTGTATGACCCATTGCAATGTGTTAGCAGTTTGTGGCTCAATGACAGACTGCACACTACTTACAGTTGACACAGCCTTAGGCAGCACCTACATATGTAGGTGGTGGCAGTTAGCATTCATGACTAGATACATGTAGGTCATTGGGAGCAGCAGGTAGTCACAGGGCCTTCACATGTCTACATATTGCATGCACATAGATGACAGAGATTGTGGTTGCCACCTTATCAAATGTGGACTGTGGGACACGTTTTGTAGTAATGTGACAGTTGGCAGGGCATATCATACCCACGGCGAGTGCAACACACAGGATGTCCTTTGGTTTGCTAATATGATAGTTTTTTTGTGATATTACCTTAGCTTATGCTATTTGTCATGACATTAATGTGCTTCTGATTTGCCATAATTGCTCTATGCAATTAGCAGACAACTTTATGAAATGTTTGTTGTCCTACACTATGGGGACCTCTATATTGTGTGAGTTGTTGTCACAGGTCACACCTTGCCAAATGTGGACTGCAACCTGCAGGGTGGTACAGATGGTGGCCATACTTCTCACCTCTACATATTTCTGCAGAATGCCAAGATGTTTGCCACATATTTTATTCCATTTATCACAACATTGTGGTTTTCTGACAAATTGTGACAAAATCATGAAAGAATAACATTAGAGATTAATGATGGATATTGTCATATCACAATTCATACCCTTTGGAAAATGCATTCATATGCACAACATGTTTTGGTATCTACTTTCCATGCATGTTACAGCAATCTGTGAAGGTTGTGTTCACTGTATGGCCTTTGCCCCACTTTTCTGTATGGCTTTAACCAGATGTCTTTCTGTGAGGGGTTGAGAGGTATGCTATTGGCCATAACACAGACTGCTGCAAGGGGATATATATACATAGATACACACACCCATTCATGACCTGCCCTTGTTGACAGTAGAACGTCTACCTGCCTAGTTTTACATGTGATAGTGCTATATACATAACACAAGCACCACAAAGCTACTATAGTTTTGCAGTGTCTGCCACTACTATTCAGGTGGGTGACAATTGCAGGTGCTGTTAAGATTGCTAATGGGGGGTTAACAGGCCCTTGACATGGTAGATCCATCTCAAACACACACACACTGCTGCATGGGGGCATGCATTGAAACACACATGCACACAGAGGTGCTACTTTTCAGATTAGAACATCTACCTATCTTGTTATGTACAATAGAGACCAACATGACTATTGCACGCACCACAGTGCCTTTGTGTTAGAAAATGTGTAACTGTGCTTTTAAGGTGGATGACAGCTGTAGGGGCCCTGAGTAGGTTGGCAATGGAGGAGTTAACAGGGTGGAACAGGCACACAAAATGGTATAACCATTGCATACACACAGGCAAGACAGCCACAGGGGATATTCATATTGAAACACATACACTCACACAGTTGGCAATAGTCAGATTAGAACACCTACCTATCTAGTTGTACATAGTATAGTGCTGCATACATATAGCATGCACCACAGAGATTATATGCTAGGGACATAACTCACAACCTCTTACAGCAATTAATCTTGGGAATGCCTTCAGGAATGGTGGGATAATCCCCCCAAACGAGGGACACTTCTCACGTATTGCTCTTACAAAGCTAGACAAGTGATAGGGTAACAGGTTTTGCATCAGCATGAAGTTTCAGAAAGGTATGATGTCTGAAGCTGACATGTCTGTCACTATTTGTGATGGACCACATATGTGTTGCAAACATCTGGACATTCTGCATACATCTGTACAGGTGAGTGGTATGGCCTGTAGAGTTTCAAATGGTGCATCTAAGGTGGATGACATCAACAGGCCCTTTAAAGAAATGCAGTGGGAAGGGGGTCAACAGGCCTTAAAATGGTATAACCAACACACATGACAGCCACAGAGGATATGCTTTGCACACCACCACACACACAGTATCACAGCTGCCAGTATTGGGATTAGAACCCCTACCTGTCTAGTTATCTGTACTATAGTGCTATGTCCTTATCACATGCACCACAGAGACTATATATCCACAAATTGTCCAACGGTGCATCTAAGATGAATGACATCAGCAGACCTTGTAAAGTAGGGCAATGGGGGGTACTTGGTGGAAAAGGCCAAAAAATGCTTTAACCTCCAAACACAGGCACGCACACAGAGTTGTCAGTGCTGAGATTAGAACCCTACCTATCTAGTTGTATGTACTACGCACTTATTGCATGCATCAGAGAGCTTATATGACTGAAGGGTGTCCAAAGGTGCTTCATAGGTGAATGACATCAGCAGGCCTTGTAAAGTAGGGCAATGGGAGGCTTACTGGGTGGAAAAGGCCTCAAAAAGCTTTAATCTAGAAACACACACACAGTTGCCAGTGCTGAGATTAGAACCCCTATCTAGTTGTATGGATTACAGTGCTACATACTTATCACATGTGCCACAGAGCTTATATGACTGAAGGGTGTCCAAAGGTGCTTCTAAGGTGATTGACATCAGCAAGCTTTGTAAACTAGGGCAATGGGAGGTTTACTGGGTGGAAAAAGCCTCAAAATGGTTTAACCTAGAAACACACACACACACACACACACACACACACACACACAGAAGGTGGGTGATGCGAGATTATAACCCCTACCCCACTACTATTACACAATGGAGGAAACCTTCATACTGACACATGCCACTGGTTACAATTGGTTTGCAAATAGCTGCAGCAGAACATCACTCTATGCCTTTCAGGGTGTCACTCTCTCTCTCTCTATGCCTCTCTCTCTTTCTCTCTCTCTCTCTCTCTATATATATATATATATATATATATATATATATATATATATATATATGTGTGTTTCTGCCTGCCTCTCTCTTCCCCTGTCTCTGCCTGTCTATAATTGATATATTTGTATATGTTACATATATATATATATATATATATATATATATATATATATATATATATATATAAAACACTCAACAGATGCAGATATATCACATATGTGCCACCTACAGATACATTAGGTTAATCCTGTCTGATGGAGGAGAGAGACAGTTAAGATGTACATAGCTGTCTGTATGCAAAGACATATATGGACAACACAGTTGTATAGGCAGATGTGGGTTTAGACATAGGCTGTAATTCTCTAAGTGTAGGAGCATGCCCAGTATGACCTTCAGTAGTAAGAGTGGGACTCCATTCCAGAGCTAGCTGTACTCTGGTCCAGGATTTTGTGTGCTATAGCCGATTGGCTGGTGAACCTGTGTAAACAGTCCAGCACCTCAGTAATATACTGTCTGGGAATCTCCTGGCTGTGTGCTATCCTTATTAACTGAGTCATATCCTGGTGTGGGTACAGAGTGCATTGAACTGAGCAGAGTTTTCCATAATAAGTGTGGTATATCCTACATAGCACTGTGACTTCCTGGTATGTCAGTGGCAGATCAGTATAGAGTAATGTGATGAACCACTGGCAGACATTTGTTTACTGACTCCATACACTACAGGGAACCTATGTTACTGCACAATTTGTTTTGGTTTGCACAGTCTCCATTTGTCTAGCCAGTGGTTCCCCTTCCCCTTATATGTGTCTCTTTGTCCTTCTGTAGTCCAGTCACAGGCTTTGTCAACAGTTGCTTCTCTTATGTATTTGTACTTATGGTGTGAGTGGGGTAGAAGCTGTAACATCACACATAGGGTTATGGATTTCACACCTCTGACTGTACCTGTTTAGCAGGTTGTCCATCATTGTACCCCTACATCTGCTGTGGTCCTCAGATGGTTTGTGCTGCAATGTTATTATAAGACTACATGTTGGCCATAGCTGTCAAACTATTACAAACTGACATCTGGACAAGCCCATACATAACAGCCAGACACAGGCCCAGACATGGGGACAGGATATTAATATTGGTCTTCCAAACACAGACAGTTTGTAGAACAGTTTTGTATTAGCTTGCATTTTATTATGGGTATGACATCTGCTTCCCAACTTTCTGTCATTGATGCTTTCACATCAACTTTTATTGTTTTGCAAATAGTTTGGCATGCAAATGCAATGTTATGACAAGCAGAACAGATATATGAGGCATACATGTGGACATTCTGTGACACCCAGTAATTCCAGGGGTATGGATGGTGCCCACTGACTTGTTGTCAGTTGTGTCATAGTACCGTGGCAGCCATTTATAACCTGGCACTACACTGACTTGTCACAACCTGCTGTTCTACTGGGCACTGTGTAGGTTACGCCAAGCTGTGTACTGTCCATATGTGTGGCCCCCTGTCCCTCAATTTTCCAGCTTTCCTGCAGCAACAAATATTGACTTCTGGACAGTGTGTACAACTCCTGCTGTAGGTGTAGCTGACATGCAAAATAGTTAGCATGGCCAGTAATGAACCATGGACCCTGTCAATCACAGTACTGTACTTACTAAACCACAACAGCCAAAAGTAAATGCTGTCTACTTCCTGACAGTATTAACCATGCACATACATAGCACAGTGACCCCTGCATATTGTGGACATGGAACAAGTTAGCAAGTTGATTGGGACATCCATGGGAATGTATGGTCTGTTGCTATTAACCTACAAACATAAATGTTACTGCATTTCTCTGGGAACATGGGTGTGTTGGGGGAGGGGGCATACCTCTCAACTGTACACATTTCCACAGACTGTCCAGATGTTTGCCTCATGTTCTGGGTCCATTTATCATACTATTGTGGTTGTCTTGAAAAATACTTGCATATCATTAAAGACCGAAGTTAGAAAGTAATGACAGACATTTGAGTTTCAGACTTCTTACCCTTCAGAGACTTAATGCAACTGCAAGACCTGTTCTAATATCACTGTCTAAGTTTGTAAGAGAATATTTCATAAATGTCCCTATTTTTGGGCCTTTGCCACACATTTCTTTATGGCTTTGTACAGATGACTTCCTGTGAGAGGCTAAGAGGTGTGCATGGGATGCCAACATTGACATTCATGCATGTAACCTATGACCCCACAGTTTCTTAGTCCCCCACATATACTGCAGTGAGTTTTGCCACCTTGAGGACTACTGCATATTCTGGGGCAGCCAGTATTTGGCGGACATTTCCTGTTGTCCCACATAGCTGTCAGTTGTCTGCTGCTATCCCAGTTGTCCGCTGCATTCCCTTGCATGCATGTAGCAATACCATAGATATGCCACCACAGTTTACTACTATATTCATTTGTTGTTTAGAAGAGTGACTTACCTTGTGCCTGCAGCAGTTGTGAGGACAGTGCTTCAGGGCTGACTCTGTCAGATGCATGCAGTACACAGCCTATACATGGCAAGGTACAAGTAGTGTGATGTGTGTGGCATCCTTTTTACTGTGTGTGCGCGAGTTGGAGTGAGGTGTCAGTTCCTGGGTCCCTAGGGTGTCAGGGTATGTGCTATGTGTTACCTCTTTGCCAAAGCCAGGGCATACTGGGCATGCCTACATCTGCCTACAGGGACAGGCTCAGGATGTTTATCCTCCAAGTCCCCTGTGCCTGTGGGGACCTTGACAATGGTGGGGGGCCGTGTGCCTCTTCACTGTAAAGTTCCTGCAGCAGTTGTTTCCACAGGATCATATTGTTTAGCATGGCAGATACTATGAACATGTGTGCACATGTGGCTGGAGAGTACTGCAAGGCTCTACCAGATATGTCAAGGCAGCAGAACCGTGACTTGAGCAGCCTAAACACACACTCTACAATGTTTCTAGTTTGTGCATGTGCCTCATAAAGGCATTCTTCAGTGGGTGTATGTGCATTTCTGATGGGTGTCATCATCCACGATTCTAGTGCATAGCCAGCATCCCCCACCAGATGGCTGAATGGGATGTCCCCCTTGGCAAATGCCTGGTACAGCTGTGATGCATGCCAGATGTGGGAGTTGTGATAATTGCCAGGGCTGCAAGCACTTACACTTATGATAATGCCCTGGGCATTGCACATGACCTGGCAGTTGATGGAGTGATAGTCCTTGTGGTTGATGTAGACTCTACCCTCCTCACTGGGTGGTGCTTTGATGTGCACATGAGTGCAGTCTATGGCATCCAGTACCTCTGGGTAGTGTGCTACATAGTGAAAGAGATACATATTGGTGGTCCTCTCCACAGGGGTGTTGGGGAAATAAATGTGCTCACTGGCATGTGTTAGCTTGACATCCAGGAACTGGTGGAGTACCCTGGATGTGGATGCCTGTGAGATCCCCATGATGTCTCCAATAGGTCTTTGGAAAGTACCTGTAGCTAGTATTCTTAACGCTACACATACCTTTGTTTCCACTGGGATGGGTTCCCCCTCTGTTGGCTCTGGGTCTGAAGTGAGGGCGGCAGAGCTCGGTGGGTTCCCGTAGTATGCCCCTGTCCACCCTGTAGCACTCTACTATCTCCAGCTCATGTAGCCCCTGAAAGGTTACCCTGGGTCTGAACACTCTTCTCTTCCTCAGTCTGGGCCTATTGTCAGCATCATCATCATCACTGACCTCAGCCTGTAGCACATAGAGATGTAGCAAAGCAGCAGCAACCCCTATTATTTTGTCAGTTAAAATTCCCAAGTATGTACTCCAATGGTGCAGAGTGTGTGGCAAAAATCAGACTGAAGAGTGTCTGCAAAGTTTATACTGGTGTGTTGCAGATGCAGTCTGTGTGATTGGCTGACTATCATACATTCCACCTGCCAGCTATATTACTGAGGGGTTTGAATGGGCCAGTGTGAGTGGCAGAGGACTTATTAGTCATTATAGTTGATTGGCTTTTCTATGCTATTTCCTTTTATTTATTTATTTTTAAAAATTTCCTCCACTTCTAAGCCCGGCACCGCACTGCACAAACCCGCGGCTTGAGTGTAAACATTGCTCAGCAGATTTGACCCTCCCCTGTACACGAGTACCTTAGCTTTTCTTTAACTAGCTAAGCATAGCTTAGCAGCCTCAGACAAATCCCCCTGCTTAGCTGTGCTTATCTGAGCACAAATGGGAGCCGTTGCGCTCCAATCTGCTTATACAAACCATGACGCACACCCTTTTCCTGTCAGCTGTCTTTTCCACCTACACTAACACGTTTCTAGCCCTTACACAGATAGTACCTGCAGACATGGTGGTCCATTTTGCTATTCAATAAACTTAGCTCATTTACATACACCTAATTGCGTATACCCTAGGTACTGCACTACACCAGGGCATATGTCTTTAGCAACCACTATAACCTGCCATTGTATGACTCTGCATGCTGGCCAGTATAATGGGAAAATTCAATATTGCTTTCAATGTCATATTTTAAAATTTTTATTTTTTTTTTTTTTGCAAACTAGCATGTTTGTGCGTTGGTGCACACCACTTAAATGTGGCATACATGATAAAGAAAGTTTAATTTTTCATTAATTGTATCACTTTTAAATGTCAATGGCCATAGTTTTGGCCATTTGCATGCCTACTGCACCTAATACATGCTTTTGTTTGGCCTGTTACAGCCTGTTTTTTTTTTACAACAACACAGTTATTAACCGCATACATTTTTCCTGCAGACATGGCACCTACACGCATGCCTATCTGCAATCTGGATCAAAGAATCACCTCATTTGCATGGGTTTCACCATCAGATGAGGTGATTTACATTCCATGATCGCTTCCGTGTCCGCACCGTGTCTGCACGTTCGTGCACGCACCCAGCCCTGTTTCCTGGATCGTTCGGTGGCCATATTTCATGTTCGGGCCACAACACTATTCCTATATGGAGAATCGCTTCATGTAAGGTTTATTGAATTACTCTAAAAGAATAAGGGGACTTGTAAGTAATAGTGATAATAACATATATGCACTATTCAGATACTATAGAAAATGTATTTTGATAAACTATAAACGTTTTTGTTTGTTTTACCTTGTATTTGATGATGAATTCTAACAGATGACAAAATTGAATACCTGTGAGAAATCTATTTAGGCAAAACAGAAAATGAGAACAACATTACTTTTCTTTAATTTTTTTTTACAATTTTTGTCCTTTGAAGACCTGCTATTTCTTGTTGCTTGTCTCTTTAAGCTGACAAGAGTCCATTTTGTATTTTCTGATTGATCAAAAATTTCTTTTTTTGAGAAAAGTACACTGCATTTTCTAGAGAATTAAAAGTTTTCTGACCTTCCTGTAAAAAAGATCATAACTGTGGCTGGAAAAAGTAGTTGAGCTTTAATGTTTAGCTTCTTTAAGTCTTTTATGAATGGAATACATGCTTTCCTTTTGGTCATAACAGATGCAGTATAGTCATTGTCAAACGTGATTGTGCTGTTATTTATTTTTATCAGAGAATTAGCCCAAGCAGTCTTCAGTACCAGGTTCTTGTCTTGGCTTGAGAGAAATTTTACAATAATAGATCTGGGGACAGAAGGATTTTTCTTCAAAGAAGTTAAAATAGATCCATGGGCTCTGTCAATACCAAAAGAGAAAGCTTCTGATAGATTTAAAATTTTAGGCATCCAGTTAGTTAAAACTGCAACATATTGCCTCGTTCTTCCTTTTCTCTTTTCTGGTATTCCATATATCCTAATATTACTTCTTTTAGATGTACTTTCTAGGTCCTCTAGTTTTTCCATAAGCAAAATATTTTGTTTTAACAGGAATTCTGTGTGATTCTCACTCTCTGCCATTCTGCTATTCAGGCAATTTAATGTGTATTCTGTTGCTGAGATCTGAACAGATTGTTGTTTTATGCTCTCTTTTTAACATTTCTGTTTGTTTCTTAGAATCTTTTTATATTGTGCATTTTGATCTCAAGTTTATCAAATTTAACAGAAAGCTCCTGGATACTGCCAATTAAAGACTGTATTCACTTTTTCACGGAGTTGTCTTGGGAGTTCTCTTTTGAGTGTCTCATTTTGTCACAACAGTCAATAAAACTTCTGACAGGAAAAAAAATCAAAGGAAAAAAAACATAAAAGCTTTTGCTTCTTTCAAATGGTTGTCCAAATATGTTTAAAAGACTCAGAATGTATAAAAAATAAGTTTTTGTTAAGTTTGTATAATAAAATCCTGTCAGAAAAAAAGAAAATAAAGCAAAGCTAAGACTTTGTGTGGTTAGTAGTTTGCCATCATTGTGGTTAGTAGTTTGCCACCTTGGCCACTCCCCTCGTTTTCTATCTTTTTATGAAAAACATTTATTAAGATGCTTAATAAACAGAGAATGGATAAAAGTAACTTCATATTAGCCATGGTACATTAACTATTGTACAAGTTGTTTCATATATAAACAATATTTTAGAAACAATATAGAAAATATTAGAAATAGCAGCTAGCAATGCTAAAGTTGTTAATTAATGAACAAGAATTCATAGTGTATAAGACGCATAATTGCTATAGTGTTGGATTCTAACACAGTTATTTTTATTTTATAATGAACTATACTTGTAAGTGCTACTGAGTGATGTAGCTAATGCTCTTGACAACATGTATCAATTGTATTGCTAACCTCTATTTAACATACGTCATATGTTTTACAAGTTTTAAACTTGACTTTTTTTGTTTTTTGTTGACAATTGCTTGTCTTCCAATTATCTTTTCTCTATTTTTAGGAGGAGGGAGGATTAGACCCTTTAGTCAGGAGAGAAGTGTGTACATATTTACAAGAAGTAAAACCTCTCAGACCTACAAAAATAGATCTGTAGGGAAAGTTTACTCATTTTTCAATGAACATTACTTTATTTCTGTTAATATCAACAGACTTACAGTAATTACTTAAAGTATTTATTTATTTATTTATTCATTTATTTATATTTGTTTACCGGGAAAGTCCGACTAGGCCAGAAAAGCTCCACAGAAATACAAGCAATATACAATAATTAGTACAATAGTATAAATATAGTAAGATGCAGAATACATGTATTCTAGTTTATACAAAGTAGTATTCAATAAAGTTTTCTAGTAGATATAGGTTCAAAAAGAAAAACACAAACATTTCAGTGAAGATCACTGTGAGAAAAAATAAAGTTAGTAGTCTGTACATATTAAATAATAGTTATGAACAAATAAGATTTCCTTTATATATATTTTTGAGTAGTAATAGACACTGAGGAGAGGGAGAAAATAAGGTAAGGAGTGGACAGTGTGTTGAGAGAGTTATAGATATCTTGTCAGTCAGGTTTGGCACAGGAGCAATGCCAGTTCTTGGATAGATGTTCAAATAGTAGTTGTTTAAAACTGGTAGATTCAGGTGTGTTTTGGAGGGTGTGGGGTAGAGTTTTCCATAATTTGGCTGTATGATTTGAGAATAGAGCTTTACCATGAGTGTCGTTAGCTTTGTTTACTGTGAGAAAGTTTCTGTCGGCAGATCTTAGATTTCATGGGCATGATTAGGGAATAACAAGCTCCTTGAGGGATGGGCAACTGTCAGGATGTAAGATGATATTGTGTGTGAATTTAAGTTGGTAGAGACAAAGAAGGTTAGGTAGCGCGAGGTAATTTAATTTATGTAGAGCAATACAATGGTGGATTTGGTGGGGAAAGTTGGCTGCAAAACGGGCTATTTTGTTGTAGCAAGTTTGCAATTTGGTTAAGTCTGACTTTTTTAAGTTGATAAAGAGGGGGAAAGCATATAGGAGTGTAGAGAGGAGGAAGGTTCTGGATATGGCTAGTCTGGTATTGTCGGTGAGGAATGGCTTGCTTCTTTCTGTACAGTGAGCCACGTTTGATGTGAACTTTCTTAATTGTGGTGGTTATGTATTGGTCAAATCTGAATTTGTTGTCAATTGTCACTCCAAGGAGTTTTGTATGTTCAGCTGGTTGGATGACTGTATTGTTTGATGAGAGAATAGTGAAAGGAGGGGTGGTTGGTGATTGTTTGCTACTGGTAAATAGCATTAACTGTGTCTTTTTGGGGTTGAGGATTAGTTGTGATTTACTTAGATATGTTTCTATGTCATTAAAAGCTTGTTGGGCTATTATTTGGAGGTCTGGTAAGGTATCTGCTGAGCAGATTAAAGTCGAATCGTCCACATACTGAACTACTTTAGCATGTGTTGTGTATGAGGCTAGATCATTAGAGAAGATGGTGAAAAGAAGGGGTCCTAGTATGGACCCTTGGGAGACTCCAACAGAGACAGGCAGAAGTGGTGGGAGTTGTGATTTCCATTGTACTGCTTGTTGTCTGTTAGAAAGATAGCTCAGGAGCCAGGAGAGGGAAGTATTTAACAGGCTTTGTGAGGCAAGAGTATTAGGGGAGTTTCTGATGAGAGACAGTGTTGAACACTTTTGACATGTCTAAGAAGATTGATGCTACTTGCTGGTTTAAATTTCTCAGTTGGTTGATGGTGTTAGAGAAATTAATTAGGGCTGTGGTGGTGCTGTGTTTTGGTCTGAAACCATGTTGGGAGGGATAGATAAGGTTGTGAGATAACAGGTATTGTAGTAATTGAGTGTGGATTCATTTTTCCAGAATTCTGACACAGGGGGAAAGGATGGCTATGGGTCTGCAATTGTTTAATTCTGTTGATGTTCCTCCTTTATGCAGAGGGATGATATAGGACATTTTCCATGATTATGGGACATATTGTTCTGCTATAGACCTATTTACCAGAATGGAGATAGGCAGAGCTATGGCAACAGCTGACAGTTTGAGGTACTCATTGGGGAGTTGGTCAGCTGTGAAGGAAGAAGGTTTCAGTTTTTTTCAGCATTGTTCTTATGGTGTTAATTGGGACAGGTTTGAGGTAAAAAAAGTTGTTAGTTTCCAGATTAGGTGGAAGAGGGGTGGAATTGTTCCCTATAACAGGGGTAGATGGTGTTTATGGGCAAAACAACTCAGTAACAACTATAAAACAATTAGCCAAGTATGTTATTAAAGAATATAAAAGGAATCCAGCAATGTAGTAAAAACATGTATGCATTTTACTTACATATCTGATGTACAACTCATTATGACCCAAGAGACTCATGACTAAAAGTCAGTGGTCAGATATAATGAAAAATAGATTAAAAGCATTACTGGATCATCCACAAACAGTGCAGGTACTGTAATTTTAATAAAAAAATTACTTCAAAGGGACTATACTAGATAGTCATCATGATGGTGACGGTAGAGGGTGCTATGTTGCTTGTAAAATCAAAGAATTAAGTAAGCCCTTCATTCTCTGTAATCAGTCTTCCCCTTGTAATAATCAGTCTGAATTTTATTTAAAACATTTAACCAACTGAAGGGATTTATTAATCACTATTTCATTGTGGGTGGAGACTTGAATGTGGGAATAGATCCCATACCCGATTGATCGGGTAACACTAGCTTTAAAGATGTCAAAACTGCCTTAGTGATTGTGGATATAATTGATAGATTTAATCTATCAGATCAGATTAGATTTGCAGATCCTAAAAGAAGTAATTATATGTTTTACTCACAATGTCATAAGACATCATCACAAATTTATTTTTTTAATACCTTCTCATATCTTAAATTCTGTAATGCATATAAAAATGGATCCAAGAATTATCTCTGATTATTCTAAGCTATAAAACATGTATTCATTTGGATCTTCCTCATGCTAACAATATACATTTCATTAAATGAACATTAAATCCTAATATACTTCAGGATGAAGATGTAAAAAGAGACATTTCCTCTATGTTAATGGATTTTTATAACAACTATCAACACCATGACATTAAACTAGATAGCCAATGGACATCATTGAAAGCAGTTAACAGGTTATGTTATTAGCAAAGCTGTTCACCTAAAAAAAAATCAAACAATTTGAAACAAATATCATAAAAAGAAAACTTGAAGACCCATATTCAATGCAATTACATAACCTGAGTACCTATTTAGAATAACAAATAAAATTGCTACAAAAACTCCTTTTTTATAACAAACAGCTCTCTTGATGTGAAAGTAAAGACTATTAGTAAAAATTCACAGCCCCTCGATAAATATTACAAAGACAGCTTTTAATAAGAAGAAATACTCTGAAGAAAAAAGATATTACAAATATATATTATAATGCTTTCTCCCAATTATATAATAACCCACAATTCTCTAAGATATCTAAAAAACAATAACATAGCTGGACCAGTTATTCTTTCTTACCCTAAAACAAGAAAAAAAAAATAGCCTCCCTTATTTCTCTCAAAGAAGTAGCAAATGCAATCAAATGTTGAGAGTGAGAAGTCACCTGTTCCAGACTGGTTTTCATTTGAATTCTATAAATATTTTCAGGATATTCTAGCAAAATTTCTTCATCTTTTTTTGATAATATCATAGGAAATGGTATAAAAGATCTATATTTAAACAGATCAAAAACATTCTAACCTCAAACCTGACAAAGATCTTTTAGACATTGCAAACTATCAATTTATTGACCTAATATATGTCAATATTAAAATATTTTCTATATTAGGAAACTAAATTTAAAAAGATAATATATACAGTTATTTCACCTTTACAGTACAGGTTTATTAAAAACAGGCAGATCACTTACCAGTCATGCACATTACACATACTTCTGTACTTATGCTGCAAAAACTCTTGATACATGCTATCTATAGATGCTGCAAAAGCATTTGATAGAGCTGACATCGAATTCTTATTCATGGTCATGGAAAAAATGGACTTTCAAAATCAATTTACAATATCATTAAATAACTTTATGATAATATATCAACTCAATTAGTTGTTAACAATTTTCTGTCTAATTCTTTTAATATTAACAATGGTGTACAGCAAAGAGGCCCATTATCAACTTATCTATTTAACTTGGACATTGGACCTCTTTTTATAGACTTAGTACAAAAATCATGCTATAACATAACACAACACAACACAACACAACACAACATAACATAACATACCATTAAGGATCTAAGGTTTTATATACTGCCTTTGCAGACAATCTAAATATATATTTAAATTATCTCAATACAGACTTGCCAGAAACAATAAATTCAATCAAACCATTCTCTTCTCATGTAGGGTATATATCTATCTATCTATCTATATATATATATATATATATATATATATATATATATATATATATATCACTCTTGTTTCCCCTTACAATAAACTATAACTTTATAAATATTACCGGCTTAGACAATCTACACATTAAACTTTCCTGCTCATATTTCAGGATGTCATATAATAGTAATTCTCCCTCAAACAGACAAATTAATATTGATAAATGCTGGACAGCTAGTCTATATGATATACATAGATGGCCTAATATGCAATTATCTTTTCTAACCAAAATAGCTGTTGTTAATATGAATATTGTCCCTAAAACTTCTTTTTCATCTTGGGTCTTTAAACTGCCCCCTTGTCTAAAACATTCCTAAATAATAGAAAATCCCAACTTTCTAAATGTATTTGGCACCCTAAAAAAGTCAGGATCAAATAAAATAAATTAAAAGTACCAAAAACAAATGGTGCCCTTTACCTAGCAGATCTCTATCTCTCTTATCTAACAGCTAGAACATAACAAATTTGGTATGCTACATATATTAATCTTAAAAAAGAAAACAGGATACCTGCACGAGTAATAATCTGGCAAAAACATTTGCTCTTATCAATGCAACATTAAATGTATTCCATTCTTAAATACTAATCTTATAAAAAATTTAAAACATCATCACCTTTTAATGGAAACATTAAACGATTTCCATAAATTAATACATTATTTAAACTTAGAAGATGAGTTAACTTATCTACAACCAATCAACCAAAATCCCAGTGATAAATTAAACAACTTCACACTGTATTTATCTAAATTCCCTTTAATTAACACAAAACAATCTGGGATTTTGTATCTGTTAGATAAGACTTTGTAGGAGGTACAGAAAGGAAATTTAACGTACCAAAGGGATATGTATAACTATCTTATCTCAAATTATTTAATATATAAAAACAAATTTACAACTAACTATGATTTGACTCATAAAATATAACTTCTACAAGAGTTTCTGTATATATTAACACAAGGTAAACCACTTTCTAAAGCTTATATGTTAATGATACAGAATAAATTAAAAGATAAATGCATTTTTGCATCAGTCTGATGAAATAGGGTTTATATTAAAACATCGAAGCTTCAGATGTTCTAATATCAACACCTAATAAGCGAAAGCTGAAAATAGTGAAGTTTTAGATAACCAAATTCTTTCCTAGGGAAAGAATTCGGTTGTCTGTTCCTGTCACTTTGCTATTTTCAGCTCGGTGGAAACTTACAGTCAGGTGCAGGTAAGTGTGCGATTGTGTGGACGTGAGGGTTAGGGTGGGATAGGTGAGTTAGGGTTATGGCGCGGGTCAGGTAAGTGTGCGAATGTGTGGACGTGAGGGTTAGGGTGGGATAGGTGAGTTAGGGTTAGTGTGTGGGTGAGGTGTGTGTGTGTGATAGTGACGGATCTTAGGGTTAGGGTTTCGGTTAAGGTAAGTGGGTAGATAGTGGTGTATGTACAGTTTAGTGTAGGTTTAGATGTAAGATTTTAGGTGTATGTGTGTGGATTGCTGTTTGTTTGGTGTGTTTGTGTTGTGTGTATGTGTTTTGGAACAGCAAAATGTTTCCCTAGGAAAAAATTCGCTGTTCTAAATTTTCGGTCTTATCGGTTTTCGGTTACTAGGTGTCGATATTAGAACATTCGAATTTCTGAAACTTCAATGTTCTAATATAGACCCGGTGAAATATGACTCTGCTTTTAATAATGATGCAATAATAATGGATTCGATAAAACATAGTATTACATTTATTCCAATTAAAAACTGTACTTTACTTAGTTGATGGTATAAAATAATACATACTTAACGCCAGTTAAGAAAGCCTTATACTTTCGGAATTAATCTTTAAATGTATATCATGTGATGAGGCTAATGCAGATATAATCCAAACATTTTGGTTATGTTCTTACATAAGGGAGATGTGGCAAAAACTTATAACAAAAATAAATTCATTATACTCATCACCAAATTGATTGGAAACTATTACATATGCTTTGAAAGACAAATTCATAATAATTACTGTCTCATCTCTTATAAAACTCTGCATCTCACAACAATGGTTAGATGGTGTAACTATGAAATGGCTCAAATTTATAGCTACAGCAACCAAACATTTAAAAGCTGTCAATATTATAACAAAAGTACGATGGACTATGCAAAAGGGAGTGAAAGAAAATAACAGGTCCATTTTATTAAAAATAATTTCCAGATAAATATGTACTATCAAATGTGTCTTACATCTTCAAATCCTAATCAAACTATTTTAAAGTACAGTCTAGAATTTTTAACAATATATCTAATTTTAAATTGACCCTACACTACGCAGAAAATTATAAATACTAAATACTAGAGTTAGTCAGAACTTAAGAGAAGTTTACCTTTCATTTACAGTGTGTTTATGTAAATAGTTTTGAGAGATGGGTATGCATGGGGGAATTAGGTTGTTATTGTTTTAAGGTTTAGTATTATAACAATGTTTATACTATTTGCTTGTTTACATGATGTAGGCAGCATGAAGTGTCTTACTGGTGTAAATATTTTAAATGCTTTTACCAATGTTTTGATTGTACCTAGTTACTACATTAATTTGTATAACAAAAGCTGTGTAGACCAACTTTTAAAACTACTACAGTTGAAATGAGTCTTCTCATGACTTAAAATGTATCTTGCGGAATAACCTCCACACAGATTTAAGAGGCAAAGAAATGCTCAAGGTCTTCGGAATGGCTCTTTCCAAACAACTACATAGCAATCCTGAAAGTAAATGCTTTATTGACAAAGACTAGCATTTCTGCTCTAGCCTGCTGCTTGAAGAGATACACATCGTCATTCTCCTGTACAATTCAGGATTCCCTACCCTAGTTCCTTTCTGTCATTCTTTATGATGAACTCAGTGTAAATATATGTTTAGAATGACTTAAAACATTTACTTAAGTACCACTTGTCTTTAAGCCATTATTTGTTATAATGAGTCAATGTAAATATTTGCTTATAATGTAAACAAAGCTTTTACTTGTGACATTTGTAGCATTCAGATTTACAGTTCTTCTGCTTTGTCCACATGGACCTAGGACATTGAAAAATGTATTCAGGCTAGCTCCTATACCTAGTTATCACATAGAATTTGTTTACCTATGCTATGACTATGGCTATACCTTGCTTTATTAATGTAAACTTCTAGCAATAAGCAATACTCTGGTTATAACCTTACAAACGTCTTTATTTTTCTTGGCACGAGAAATTGTTACAGAATGTGGTCTGTTCCTGTGATTTGCAACATTAAGGGACACCAGTGTGCATGTGGTAGGGGAGTGTTTGCTATTGCTGAATTGCTTTTTTTACATTTCTTTATAGTATTCTAACTTTATCAAGAACATATGATTGACTACAAAAGTATGGATTATGGTGTGCAGAACTTGCTTTTTCTGACCTAATATATTTTCAATTACCTGTAAGCATACAAGGCTTACTAAATGGCAAAATGAATTGAGAAATATAGCATGCAACAAGTTGCATGCAGGTCATACACCTGCTGCTTTGTCCCCCACTCCAGCTGTGCCTCAGGTGCTATAGCTATGTCTGATAAGATACTTTGTATGTGCAACAGCTATTCTGTAAAGAAGCTACACATTTTACAAAACCACAAAAGTTGCATATGAGTAAAACAGTAAGGCTTTACTTCTTCCTACTACTAACCTCTGCAAATTATTTCATGATTCATTCACTGTGTCTGTATACTTTGAAAGTTATACATTTCTCATAAATTGACACTATCTACCTATATTCCTATATAAATGTGAATATTACTGCAGTCAGCCATACATAAATACATATATACATATGTGTACCTGCAATGAGTTTAATTCTTTATAAATGCAAACTTAGCACATTTTGCTTATATTAACCATTTTAACATTACAGGATAAACTCTTTACTATAGAACTCTGGGCATCTCTCCTGCACCTGGACTACTTGTGCTAACACTGCTGCTCACAGTGGGAGATCCATGTTAGGGATGTCAGGTCATCATGCTACTCCTGCCAGATGCCTGTTTTCTTTCTACTCACTGCTGGCTACAACTTGTTTATTTTTCTGCATCTTGGTTTCTTTCTCAGACCAGCTTGGGGCTGTATCCCTGGGTTTCATGGATGACGTTTTAATAATTGCAAGTGATAAAGTGAAGGATGCAAGTGCACATTAAGAGATAAGAGGGTGTGATATCAGCATGCCCAACCCATGAAGCCATATAGGGGTAATACTTATGAAATGTATCTGTCTGTCAAGGTTGGTATGATGAATGGATAACTGTGCAAGTCACATGTACTTGTTTAGCTTTAGTAATTTCTTTTAATTTTTTTATTTTTACATTTGTTGACCGGGATAGTCTGACTGGATATATGTCCATTTTCAGCGGAGGACTGGGGAGAAAAGCTCCAAGGTGCAATCAAATACATAGTTTACTACATAAAACATAGAATAGGCATACAAAAATAAGGCACAAAAACAATATTTACAAAGTATTTCAGAACAGCAAAAGATACATTAGTAATCAACAGTTTTACATAAATTGAGGTCTATAAGTCTCAAAGGTGCTTGAGAAACACTGGAGTAATTCCTTTACAATAAAAAAATATATTAGTCAGCTTTAGAACACGAGCAAGTCCGGTGTAATTTATGGTATAATTTTAGACTATGCTTGAATTGTCTTATGGAGGGTTCTAGGGTAATACTTGCTGGAAGGGAGTTCCAAATTTTACCTACATAGTAAACAGAGAGACACCAGCTGCATTATTAGCTTTAATAGTTTGGACAAGTAGTTTATTTGAAGATCGAAGTGTATTCAGATTGCTGTAGGGGTAGATTATGGGTTTCAGTGCTGGGTTTATTTCCGGTTGGTGTAAAACCTTATAGGCAACTATCAGCTGTTAAACTGGATTAGGAATGATAATTCCAGCCACCCAAGAGATCTTAGATTGGCACACTGATGTGTCTTGTAAAGCATGCCAGTGGCAAATATGGCAATGTGATTATAGCAAACTGATAATTTACTGACCTAGGTTAGTCAGTAGGGGGGAAGCATATAGTAAGGTTGAAAGTAAATGAGGCTGATGTTAGGAAAGACTTGATCTTGTAAAGTGACCCTAGTTTTTCATTAATGATTTTAATAGTTTTGTTAATGTGTATGTCGAATTTAAGGTTATTGTTGATATTAACTCCTAGTAGTTTTGTATAGGTGTCAGGAGAGATTGTGGTGCCATTGTTAGAGTATATAGAAAATGATAAGGGGTTAGACTTATAGGTGGGGGTAAAAAGTAGCAGCTTAGTTTTATTAGATTTTAAGATCAGACAGTAGGAAAGTCATTTTTCAACTGTGTTAAAAGTTAACTGAGATTCTGAGCACAGATCTGACTGAGAGGAAGCTGAACATATCAGAGTGGAGTCATTTGCATAATGTATGCAATTTACATTTGGTATGACAGTATGGAGATCGTTAATGAATATAGAAAACAAAAGGGGTCCCAGTATGGATTCCTGGGGAACTCCCAGATAATTAGATAAGAAGGCAGATAGTTCATTCTGACATAGTAGTGCCTGCTGTCTGCCATTCAAATAAGACTGGAAACAATGGAGAGCAGTCATGTCTATGTAGGTAGTTTTTAGGGTCTGGATTAGTAGGTGGTGATCGACTATATCAAATGCCTTGGATAAGTCTAAGAAGAGGGCTGAGGATAGTTTGTTATTATTACAGTTATGATTTATAGTATTAGAGAAAGCAAGGAGAGCTGCAGTGATAGAGTGATGAGGCCTAAAACCATGCTGGGAGTTGGACAGTAAATTATTTTGGATAAGATGATGCACTAACTGCTTAGGAATACATTTTTCCAAAATTTTGGCAAGTGGAGACAGTATCACTATTGGATGAAAATTGGACAGCTCGGTGGAACTTCCACCTTTATGGAGTGGAATCACATAAGATGTCTTCCAGATGGGGGGGGGAATAGAGGCTTCTGCTATGGACCAGTTGACAAGAATGGAAATGGAATAGGCTATAACATCAGCAGCTTTTTGCAGATACTCAGCGGGGAGACAGTCAGCTTACTTACTTATTTACTTATAAGTATTACTACCTTATTTATGCGAATTGACAACTTTCAGCAGTGCGATATTTGCACATGTATTGCAGTGGTGTATTTCTAGCACATGAATGAATTCACATGACTGTAAACATTTCTTTATTTCTTTTTTTGCTTAATTAAAACATTTATGACAGCATTGCCTTAACATTAGTAATGTAACTTGTGTTTATTTGATGTCTTTAGGCTAGTAAATCAGTTCTTTACTTCACTTTCATATGTTGCCATCATCCACTTTTAAGAAAGTCATTGATAGTAATTTTTAAGGTCTCATATGGGTCATAGGGACTCATTACTAGTTGATTATAGTCCAGTTTCACTCACTGTTATACTGAACACATATGTAAAATGCGTGGAACTAAGGGTAGCACTAAGGAAAGTGAATTCATGGAAAACAGCCGGCTCAGATGAGGTCACAGCAGATATGATCAAGATGTCAGGTGAGATAAGGGAGAAATAGATCCTGAGGGTACTTATAGCAGTGTGGAGAGAAAGGTGTATCCTAGATGACTAGAAAAAAAGCATATTAGTGTCAGCGTACAGGAACAAAGGGGACAGCCACAACTGTGTGCAATGCATTGGTATCAAACTTTTGTTACACTGCATGAAAGTTCTGGAGAAGGTGAATGATAAAAGAATATGGAGAGTAGTAGAAAGTAAGATGGGAGGTGAGCAGTTCAGATTCAGATCAAGATGCAACACAACCAACTCAATATTTATAGTGAGGCAGCTAGCTGAAAAGAAGTTATAGATGAGGAAAGGGTTCAACTGGACATTCCTAGACATAGAGAAAGCATATGACAAGGCCCCAAGAAAGCTGATTTGGGCATTCCTATGGTGGTTCAAAGTCCTGGAAACATGGGTAAAATTAGTGCAGGCTATATAGATGGATCCAGTGACTCAAGAACAAGGCGTATTCAGTCTCATACAGGTTCCCAGTGGGAGTGAGTGTGCATCAGGGTTGCACTCTGAGCCCACTGCTGTTCATACTGGTGATGGACTACATTAGCAAACAGGTTAGAGGGGAATGATCAACAAAGTTGCTGTATGCAGAAGATGTGGCATTACAGGCAGACTCTGAGCAGGAACTTCAGGAAAGGATGGGGAATGGAATGCAGAACTGAAGGCATGTGAGATGACACCAAGCACAGATAAGACAACTGCATCGGCAACCAATAAGAGAAATAAGAAGAAGCTGGGAATTGAGATAAAAGGGAAAATAGTGGAACAAGTTAACAGCTTCACATATTTAGGAGGGTGGTTGAGGAGAACGGAAATCTGAATGAGGAGGTCAAAGCTGGAATCACAAGGGCTGTAACCAAATGGCACAGACTGACAGGTGTAGTGTATGATGGAAAAATGGCAAATAATATGAAAAGTAAGTTGTATAAAACAGTGGTGCAACCAATACTACTGTATGGTACAGAAATCTGAGCAGCAAAGGCAGAGCCGTTGAGGAAGCTAGACCTGGTGGAGATGAAGTGCCTCAATGGGTGGCAGGATGCACACTCTAGGACAAAAGAAGAAATTAAACTATCAGAGCAGAAGTCAAAGTAGCTCCAATTGCAGAAAAGGTAAACGAGAAGATGATGTTGATTCAGGCACAGAAAACCAGAACAGACAGGAAGAAGACACGAGGAAAAAAGGGTGTCCATAAAAGAGATGGATGGATTTTGTGACAGAAGACCTGTGATAGTCAGGTATGACTGTCATAGAAGGTAGAAGAGTGGCACTGAATTGAGAGAGATGGCAACAGCTGACACCATACCCTGACCTCTTGCAGAAAATGGGAAAAAGGGGGTTGATGATGATGATGATGTTGCTGTTGTTCAGAATAAGTGAAATAGTTAAGTATAGGGTGCAGTTATTAACAGCTGAGCACATTTTCATCCTTTATGGCCTTTATAAAGGATTACAGAGGAGTAGGACAGCAACATTAAATGAACTGGCATGCTTATGTTAAAATACATATATAAATACTGGCTGAAAATAGTCACTGTAGACATTTAAACCAGCACTGATTACACTTTTGCAATATCTGGTACTAAACTGTCTCTGTGTTGGTGTCCTGTGTGAATCAGGTTTAACTGTGGCCATACATTAATGCTTTCAGGTTACAACATGTTACAGCATTGGAGATTAGGACACCGGAGAGCAACTTCACAGCTGAAGAGAACCACATTGTAATGGATTCTCTCTGGACCTATGGAAAATATCTATATGGGAAAAGGTGGACCAAGCCAAGCAGAGAGAGGTAAGACATTGAAGTTTTTTTTTGGGGGGGGGCTATCTTTTGGTTCTCAAAAATGTTACTTTTAAATGCAATTTTGTGATTAAAGAAGGTAGGGATATACAACTAAGGGCATGCATATGATACTGTCATAAATCCTGCAAGTGAAACTAGCACTGTTGCTACTTCACCCTCAGGACTGTAGAAATGATGACTACTTAATGGCATTGATTATACACAGAAATGGGTGTTAATGGGAAAGGTATCTAATCTGATGTGTTGTATCACATAAGGCGCCACCATACTTCAATGGTTAACACTGCACATGACAATATGTCCATCATATTCAAAAATACACATTCATTATGACATTACATGACAGGTAAAAAAAAAGTCCTGATCTATGTCTGCTATAAAAGTATAGCACTTCTGAAAACTCTACACTTAATTGACTCAACTTGTTCTTATGCCTTTTACCAATAACCATACAGGTAACAAGTGTTAGTCATCTGATTGGAGCTATGAAAAACAAAAATACAGCAATCAATTAATTCAGCATAAAAAGAAATATTTATTTACATAATAGTATAACTAATTGATGTGCAACTACAGTTGGCCGTGCACCATTTAGCACAGCCCACAGGTAACACATCAAGTTTAGTCTATGTAATATTACAGTAGCATTACCACTGAATTAATGTCATGGCCCATAGTGGAGGACTATATGCTGCCTCTTTTTCTGCGCAACAGTGTACCATACATGAGTCTGCTGCATGGGGTCCCTTGATACTGCCGTCAGCTGGTCATCATCACTGTCATCACTGGTTGAAGGAAGTGTAGTGGGAGCTGCAGTGCTGTTATGGGGCAAATGAGTATGAGACCAAACACATAATCATGTTGTGCAGAATGCAGCACAACAGAGTCATACTGAAAGGCACCCCAGCTCATCAAGGCACAATAAATAGGCTTTCAGCATGTGAAACACTCACTCAATGACAATCCATGTCTGTAAAAGGGCAGTGTTGTAATGTTCCTCAGCAGATTCCCTGGGATTACAAACTGGTGTCATCAGCCAGGCTATGAGTGGGTAGTCTGCCTCACCAGCACAACAAAATTGACATAGAAAAACAACAGGGGGGAGGGGTTACCTACTAAGAAAAACATTTACCAAATTATATCTGCAGAACTTAGTAAAAGTTTGCACTTACCAGCAAGGTGAACATAGGTATCCTACCAGGAGGGTGTTCATATGCTACCCTACCATGCAACAAGAGGTGGCAGAGTGAGCTTGTGTGACAGATATGAAAATTATGGGCACTGTCAGAATTTGTGGCTGCACACTACTTGGCAGCTGATGAAATGGTAACCCTGCCTGTTCTGGTACTGAACCACCAACCCCCTGGTGGTCCAGATAGGGGCCTAATGGCAGCATGGGTATAATATACCACAGCAAACACACCTGTAGACTGTACTCATGGTTCTGGCTTGGTGCAGAGATGACACTAACAGATTAATACACTGATCCACACTTGACAAGAGTATGTGGGGGAACTGTTCATGTTACCTCATGGCCAAAGGCAGAAAAAAATACCTAACGTGTCTCCAGTTTGTTTCTTGAAGGTCCCTGTGGCAAGTATAGTGAGCACTATACGTAGTCTGGTATCCATAGGTATAGGAGGACCATGTTTTCTCCCAGTCCTCATCTGTGTTTCATACAAGCTCATTAAAGCCCTTACAGTATCCCCCTTACAGTATCCCTTATTACTCTGAATCTATCAAGGTGTTCTGGGTCACTAACGTTATAAGGCGTTAGTCCTTGCTGTACATGCACCTTCTTGTCTAGTGAGCTCTGCTGGACACCTGCGATTTTGGTGCAGCAGATACTAACAGCTCAGAATGCGAACTAGCTAGGCTCGCAGTTAAAGCAATTATCTTTGATGACTGCAAAGTAGATAAAGGCATGACTTTACCTTTTATAAGGCATGTCTGCAAAGTGCAGACATGCATAAAAAGCAACTGGGTCACAAAAGTGAGAAATGACTTTATTTACATAAGATGGTGAAACCGGTTTTAAGGCATTCCTCATTTAAATATCATTATGGTCTCATTTCCATAAGTCTTTCTTAGCCTGACTACAATGACTGCACCTAAGTGCAGACAGCCTGTAATAACTGTGCCAAAGTTGTACTTAGATGCAGCCTGTGCAAATTCCTCCTAAGCATAAGCACTGTGACTATGAATACCACCCATTATCTTACATCCGCTGACTTCAAGAAACAGATCTTGAGGTTTGAGCAGATAACTTTCTGTTGGAAGACTGCAAACAATAACTAGCCTGAGGTGCCACATGACTTAATTTCTCCAAAGTTAAACTGAAGGGCCAGAAGTACTGAGCTGTTGAGAATTAAAGAAAAGCCAAGCCAATGCTTTGTGTACATGAGCATCTTACAGGGCTTTGCATCAGTACCTTTTAGGTACAAAACCTACTTTGGCCCTTGCAGAGAGGTAGATAAGAGTTGAAAGAAATCATAGGTTCATAGGTAGGTACTAGGCTATTGGCCCTAGGGCCTATATAAGCCTAGCCAAAAAGGCATCCTGGCTTTCTACACTCAAGAAATTATTTACCTGTGCCCCTGTTGAGCAGAGCCACAGAAGTGATCCCCAGAGTGAATTTCCTATTTCCCATTCAATCATCAAGATTTTTCTTGAAGAGTGCTAATGAGGAGCTTTGTTTGATATAGATAGGTAGTTTGTTCCAGAGTATGGGAAGTCTCTGGGACAGAACTCTATCCTTCCAGCATGTTCTGTTTATTGTGGTGACAAGGTTTAGGTCTGTAGAGCATGTAGCTCAGAGGGATTGGGATTTCTTTAAGTGGAGCATGTCCAACAGCTCTGGGTTTGACATAGCTTTGTATATTAGGCAGAGATGGCCTCTGAGTAGGCGATATGCAACAGAGTAAAGCTGGAGTTTTTTGAGACGGTCTGAGTAGGGCATCTGTTTGAGGCCGGTAATCCTCTTTGTGAGGTATTTCTGTGGCCTTTCCAGTTGTTGTAGATGTCTTGTGAGGTACATACCAAAAGAGGAGTTGTACTCTATAATGGGTCTAATGAGTGATGAGTAGAGGGGAACAATGACATCTTTTTTCCTGGATGAGAAACCTTTTGTGATGAGGTGTGCCGTGTAGGATTTCCTGACTACTGTGGCGATGTGGTCATCAAAGGAGAGACTACTGTCCACCTGTGTCCCAAGGTCTCTTATCACACTTTCAGTGTTAAATAGACTACCACCTATGTGGTAGCTCATGGGTACAGAGTTTTTACCATAAGGGATGACAATGCACTTTTTGGCATTGAGCTTGAGGCCATGGCTTTGACACCAGGCATCTGTCTCAGTGAGACCCTTTTGTAGGATATCCACATTGTTAGGAGTTTTGATTATGGCTTCTACTTTTCAGTCATCTGCAAACTTTGCTAGCCAAAGACCTTCTGTGTTAGCCTGTACTTCAGAGTAGTAGATACCAAACAGGAAAGGACCCAGGACGGAACCCTGTGGTACTCCACTTGTCACTGGTCTGAAGTCAGATTTGGAGTCTGCTACTTTCACAGCATGGGTTCTGTCAGTGATCCAGTTGGCAACCCATCTTGTGACATAGGGATTTATACCAAGTTTAGTGAGTTTATCTATAATTCCTGAGTGGGGAGTGGTGTCAAAGCCTTGGTGAGCTCTAGATAGCCTGTGTTAACCACCTTACCCTCATCTATGGCTTTGGTGACTGTTTCAAATAAGTCTGTCAGGTTTAGGAGACATGATCTGCCTTTTAAAAACCCAAACTGGGTGCGGTGCAGAGTTTGAAGATTACCATTGTCTTTGTTTATAAGTTCCATGATACATTTCATGGCCTTGCAGACCAGGCTAATGGGGCGGTAGTTCCCGGGGTCCGTGGTGGATCCTCCTTTGTGGAGTGGGATAACTGTCACTGTGTGCCGTTCAGTGGGCACAAAGCCTGAGGTGAGGCTATGATTGAACATGGTACTGTGCCAGTTCATTCTGCAGTTCATGTAGAACGCAGCCTGGGATGTTGTCAGGTCCCATGGATGCTGTGTTCTTGGCTTTGGAGAGTGTGGTTTTTACCTGTGCAGCCGTGATTACAGGAACTTTGCATTATTCCGCTATAGAGATGGGCCCTTTAGGGGATGAGAGGGGATAAAGTTAGCATGGAACCTATCTGCCAGGATGTTGGCAATATCAGTTGGTTCTGTATATTTAGTGCCATTGTGCTGTAACTCAGAGCAGATCTGAGTGTTGCCATTGAGATTCTTGACATAGCTATAGAATGCTTTGTGGTTGTCTTTAGAAACATGGTGATTTTATTTTCGTAACTAGCTTTGGAGGATTTTGAGGGATCTCAGCTTCTTACTCAGGCTGACCAGGGAGTTCCTCCAATCATAGGGTTTTACTCTTTTTTTGCAGCAGTTTCTTTCTTCTGTTGTACAGTTTGTTTATGACAAGGGACCACCAGATTGGCTTCCTTTTTTTGGAGGATAGCATCTTGGTTCTGTTAGGGATAGCATGATCCATGCACACGTGTAAGTGCCTTTAAAGTGCATTTGTGTAGGATTCAGCAGTTGTACCTCTATTGTCAGTCTGCATGAGTGTTGTAAAGTTTGCCACTTCTGTCTTAAGAAGCATGAAGTTGGCTTTGGAGAAAACTTTTATGGTGGTTTCCCTAATGGGGGTGGGGGTGGAATGTGGATGTCTAGGGTGATTAGCTTGTGGTCAGATCTGACCAACAAGAAAGTGACCTCTGGTGTGGAGCACTGGTCACCCATGTTGGTAATGACCACATCTAGGATATTGTTGCCCCTGGTGGGGATGTGGATAAGTTGATCCAAGGCGTTGGAATTTATGAATTCCAGAAAACATTGAGCAAAAGAGTTGGTACATGAGTAGTTTTCCCAGTTAATGGTGGGGTAGTTGAAATCACTCATTATTAGGGTGTTAGGTTGTACCCTAATATTTTCCAGTGTATCAAGAAATGAGGAGTAGGAATCCTGGGGCATGATGGGGGATCTGTAGCAAGCTGCAATTTGGATTGTGGTCTTGCCCAGAGTTAGTTGCACTTGGATAATCTTGTATGCATTATGCTGAGCAACTAGCCTGGAGGTGTGGATATCTTTAATGAATATGGACATGCCTCCACCTTTAGTGTTTCAGTCCAGGTTAGGTGGCTGAAAGGTGTGGTATGAATTATAGCCTGGTAATGCAGGGGTGCTCTCTGGAGCCTTGAACCAGGTCTCTGTCACTGCACAGATGTCGATGTTCTCCAATTTACAGAGTGCCTCGAGTGAGTGCATTTTGAGGTTTAGACTTCTAGCATTCAGTAGCATTACCCTCAGATTTTGCTTTCTTGTACCTGTTATGGTGGAGAATTTGTCATTTGAGCCTTGCCTAAAAAAGGCACTATAGGGATGGCAAGAGCCTTAGCCAGTATCTGGAATCCCAAGGGTGACAGATGCAGGCCATCTCTGGTAAAGCATCATGGTCTGTTGATCATATCATTCCAGGCAGACAGATACTGGATCCCTTTAGAATGACACCAGAAGCTTAGCCAATTGTTGAAGTTAATCATTTTGTCCATGTAGTGTGGTATCATTCTGGGTGATGGCAGGATGCTACTCAGGGCTAGGGTCATACCTGCCTGGACTGCAAGATCGAAGAGCTCCTCCATGTCTCTTTTCATGTAGTTCAGGGAGGTACATCTCAGGTCATTCACACCAACATGGACAATGATAGAGTCATATTTGTACTTGTGCAGTGACCTGAGTGTGTGCATTATGTGGCGGATCCTGGCACCTGACAAGCAGCTGACAGTTATTTTCTACTAGAGTGTTGGGTACGTTGTTATGCCTTATGGGCTGTGGTTGAGTGGCACACTGAGTTTGTGGGCTGTGTGTCATTTGGGTTGTGCTAGGGGGTGGAGGTTGCTTGCGTTTCTGCTTTGGAGGTCTCTGTTGCTTGGACAAATTTTTATTGAGAGCCTCCGTGAATGTAGGTGTGTGTTTTGTGTTTCTATGTGTGTGTTTTGGTGGTGTAGGTTTTGAGGGACTATGTGATGAGTGTGGTGTGGTGCAAACCTTTACCCTCTCCTCTTGACTGTCTAGTCCAATCTTGGGTGAAGAGAGCTTTTTTCCAGTTTGGCTATATAAGTGCATGTCACAGGTTGTAGTGTTGGGTGTTAGGAGGAGAGGGCTGTCTGTGTACATGAGGCAATTGCTGCATTGCCCCAGGATGCCCAGATTCATCAGGTAGACAGGAGAAAACACCAGGAGCTGACCCATAGACATGCCTGGATAGGTGCTTATTTATTGAGTACTAAAAACTGTTTTCCTCTAGACAAGTGAGGAAAGTTGAGTGCTGTAGTAATTTGTAGCATATTTAGTGCTTACAACGAGTTCTGAACAAATGCTGAGTTCAAAGAAACAGATTTGAGTGCTAAAACTAAAAAACGGGCTAGTTCTAAGGGAAAATTTGAAGAGCAGATTTTATGGTGCTGGGAATAGTTTAACCCTAGCTAAGCGGTGATGCATAAAGTGTATTTTATTTTTAATATAGCAGTAGCAAATGAGCAAACCGATTTAAACAAATTAACCAATTAACCAATAAAAAGTTAAAAACTGAGCCCTGTTCCAGCAGTCTTTGATCAGACAAGTTCTAACTGCACACTCCTGCTACTAAGGTGCAGGGGGAACCTTCTACCAAAAAAGATGGCCTGGATTAGTGCTCAAGTTATACAAACAAAGCTAGACTCAGCAGTTCTGAATCTAGTCTATGTACAGCAAACAAGGCGCACCAATTTTAGAAAGAAACAGTTCAAATAAGCAAGCACAATAAGCTTTTAACCAGAAACTCCCAGCTCAGAAGGGCAGAATCTACCCTCTCCTCCCACAACAGTGCAGACCACACCTTCTTAATGTAAAATAACTGGCCCTAAGCCCAAGTGCTTAAACCAGAACTGATGCACTTTTAGAATAACAGACACTAAGTTTTCAATCGGCAACTCCCAACTTAGAAGGATGTAAGCTACCTGTTCTGCCACAACAGTGCAGACCACAAACCTTCTTAATGTAAAACAATTGGTCTGAAGCCCAAGTGCTTAAACCAAAGGCTTAGAATACAAGTTACAATTTAATCAGGCTACTAACAAGCAGTAATAAATGCAGCAGAATAAATGCAATTAAGTACTTTTAAGAACAGGCAGCAAAAGCAATATAAATTAATAAAGTAGGAAGAAACACAAATACAGTAAAAGCAGATGAATAAAGTGCAATTTTTTTATATAACAATAGAAAACGAGCAGACTGATTTAAACAAATTACCCAGTTAACCAGTCAAAAAGCTCAAGACTGAGGCCTGTTCCAGCAGTCTTCAATCAGACAAGTTCTAACTGCACACTCCTGCCACTAGGGTGCAGGGGAACCTTCTCCAAAAAGGATGGCCTGAATTAGTGCTCAAGTTGTACAAACATAGCTAGATTCAGCAGGCCTGAATCTAGTCTATGCTACAGCAAACATGGCGCACCAATTTCCGACAGAAACAGTTCAAATAAGCAGGCACAAACAATAAGCCTTTAACCAAAAATTCCCAGCTCAGAAGGGCAGACTTTAGCCTCTCCTCCCACAAGAGTGCAGACCACAAACGTTCTTAATGTAAAATAACTGGCTTGAAGCCCAAGTGCTTAAACCAGAACTAATACACTTTTAGAATAACAGACACTGAGCCTTCAATCAGCAATTCCCAGCTTAGAAGGATGTAAGCTACCTGTCCTGCCACAACTGGTCTGAAGCCCAAGTGCTTAAACCAACAGGCTTAGAATAACAGTTACAATTTAATCAGGCTACTACCAAGCAGTAATAAATTCAGCATAATAAATACAATGGAGTACTTTTAAGAAGAGGCAAAAGCAAGATAATGTAATAAAGTAGGAAGAAACACAAATACAGTAAAAGCAGATGAATAAAATGCATTTTTTTTGTTAGTAAAGTGCAAGGAGAGAGAAAGTGGGTTGGCCTTCTCAAATGTTCTCTCTGTATTAAGTAGAGTGAACACTAGACTGGGAGGGATGTCCCAGATCAAATTTACAGTAGGGGCAGACAACTGCAAAGCCACCAACTATAACAACACCACAAGAATAGGGTGGCAGGGATTGGGAAACCAGTTTCAGGACAGATGAGAACAAAAAAACAATACCAGAAAATATATAAAATAATTCAGTCAGGCAAAAAAAAAATATTTCAGTCAGGCAAAAGTAAGACAATGCAGAACTCAAAGGTTAAAATGCCAAGAAATATACTTACCAATCACCAATATATTTTCAGATTGTTTGAGAATCACACTTTAGGCAGAACAACAGGAGCTTCCAACAGTGTATGCAAGAATTTACAAACAGAAACTATTTTTAAATCAGCAAGCCTTGAAGCAATCAGATAACACAGAAGCTGTTAGACCAGTTTTATAAGCGCTACCACAGGAATAGGGGGGAAAGTTTAAGTACAGATGAGAACAGAAAACAATGTCAGAAAATATATAAAATAATTCAGTCAGGCAAAAAAAATATTTCAAGTCAGGCAAAAGTAAGACAATGCAGAACTCTGAAAGGTTAAAATACCAAGAAATATACTTATCAATCAGCGATATATTTCCAGATTGTTTGAGAATCACACTTCTGGGAAGGTAGCAAATCCTAACATTTGGGTTCACCTATGACCATCCTTGAAGAAGTTTTAATTGTTACTTGTGAGTACTTTCCAAGAAAGGTCACACACATTGTACTTGTGTAGAACAAAAAGTACATAGTTGTATAGTAAATATTTAAGCTTCTGGAAAGAATGAATGATTTATATTTGTGCTCAGCTTAGAAAATGAGCTTCACGGTTTAATTTTATCAGCAATATGAAAACCAATTTAATGAAGAATCTAGAAAGTTGATTCCAGAAATACCGGTTGGAAGCTAATTCTTGTTGGTATTGAATATCTCCTGCCATTTGCCAGTTGCTTTCTTTTACCCTGCCCAGTTTTACTGGGATTTATCTGTCAGTTTGTAATGCTTCTTGCCCTAACCTTTGCAAAGGCACTTATGATGTGGAAAACAAGGAAGAAGGCAAACTTTGATTGTGACTGAAGAGCAAAGAACAGAACGGATGTATATTACAGAAAGGGTATTAAAACTGTTTCCGCCTTTGTGTTTGTTGAAGGAAGTGGTATGAAATGATGCAGGGGGTAGAGTTACTTATCATTTTGAGCTCTACCCTGGAAAACAAAAACAAATACAAAATAAGTAAGACCATTTCCTTAAAAAGGTTTAGTCATAAAGATCTCCATTAGAAACATCGAAGGAAAGCTGTTGCAAAATGAAATAAAGGAGCGACGGAGTAATAAACACGTTATCAGCAGCTGACAAATTGCAAAGTGATTGGTCATCCAGTTTTCTGGCAGAGGCAATAAGCACAATGTTTAAAGTGCTGGTCTGCAACGTTGCATCCCTGGATACAAACTGCACCAGTTCCAATTTGTATATCAGTACTAAACAAATTATTTAATGAGCCTGGTTTGTAAAAACTGATGATCTCTGGGGCAGTATCACACTGATGAATGGTACCAAGTCAAGAGTGTGATCTTGTCAGCGCCTGGAACTTGTTGACATCTGTAAAAGAATTTACAGGGTGAGTGCTCATGAAGAGTGCATACATGTCACACACATGTCAGCATGATATGCACAGTATACATCTCTCAGGAGCACAAGAATGGTGCTAAGGTGCACACGCAATTATTACTCTAGACAGAAAACCATTCTTTGATATCTTCAGTCTGTCCATCCATCCATAACCCCTTTTTTCCATTTTACACATGGGGTTGGGGTGTCACTTTAACAGTGACAGTCGTCTAGAGCCAAGGTTCACACCTCCTGATGGCTAGCCCTACTGCTGCTGTTCTTCCTTACCACCCACTCACACGCACACTCAGAAGTCAATGATTCTGTCTCTCTATACGTAATGAAGATGTGTTTAATACTTAATGATGAGGAGAAATTTGAATATATTGCATGTTGGTTCATTCCTAAGATACATGGAACATTGGCATTTGGTTGACTGTTAGAGACGTGGGACCTCTCTGGCTATATAGAGAAATGGAGTGTGCAGCAACTCAGTGAAAGTTTGGAAATTGAATTTTCCTGTCTTTCTTTACATTTACACACATTCAGTTCTCCAGCTCTCTCTCACACACTCTCTCTCTCTATGTATATATATATATATATATATATATATATATATATATATATATATATAGATAGATAGATAGACAGATATATATAATCAACACAGGAGCAAGTCTCTCACTAGACACACAGCAACAGTAGTCTGATGCTCCATATCTAAATACAAACAGGCCTGTTTAAAATGTTTTCATGGTATTGACTGGACAGGCATGGGGGAGTGTTTCTTTGCTTATGTGCTCTGTTTCACTGCAAATTTGCTTTGTGAGTGCTTGATGCACATCAGGTGCTGAAACACTGGTGCTTTCTAGTAGGTCTTTCAGAAGAAGACATGTGTCACATCCCTCATTAAATCAGTTGTTCTCTGTCATCTTCCTGTCATTGTCAAGGACTAACTGCAAACCTCTCCTCTTTGAATCTAAACCCTACAGCATAGAACTTTGAAAAGTCTGTTTTTATACTTTCAGGGTGAGAACCCACCATATCTCGTTTCAGCTGAACTAGGTACAGATGCTGTTGTGGTTCATAAGGGTGCATAGCCTCCTGTGCTATGTCTCAGTGCTGCTGTTTGCTCATGGATGGCCAATTTCCTGCAGGTCTGCTGTAAACCAGAAGACAAGGGGATAGAAGAGGAACAAATGGTGTTGATCAAATTGCTTTTTTTCATTCCTCTTGGATTTTCCCAGTGCACTGTTCTTTTCAACCCACTCAGTGATTGGCTGCAGAGTATCAGGTATAATGGTGCATAAATCATTGACAGCCTTGGCTATTTCATTGACTGACAGCAAGGCTGGGGCTGTTATTTGTTGTAGTTTTTTTTTAATTTCCTAAACTTGGTCATAGGCTTTAACATGTCTATAATGCTACAGTTGCCTCCATACACCCTGGTTTGGATGGAATGACCAACTCCTTTAATAGTGTGTCAGGGAAATTGGCCTTTACTCCCAGATGGCTACCTAATCAAACACACAAAGATAATGAATGTTGGCTTTAGCTCCACATTACACCCATCATCCACATCTAATAGGGTGCTGTTGATTCATATGACTGTTTTGATTTGAAAGTCATTTGGCCATTGACTAGGGAACACATTCTGTTGCTAGTCCCCTCCCCCACCAGGGCATATATGGCTTAGAGTTACTTGCAGATTGTAGTCCTGGTGGAGAAAGTCCTGTCTATGATCTGTGCTGGAGGACTGTGCAGGTCAGCTGCATTTCCTTGTGGGGTCAGGAGGAGTACAATATCTTCACCTTGCTGGACTGCTTCCAAGGGTAGCTGCACAGATGTTACCTGAGTTATGGCAAGTGAAGTCTTCCTTATATCTAACAAGGACATTTTCTTAATTGTGTTCTTGACTTCTTAAGCCCTGAAAGGTGGAAGTGCATGCAAGGCCTCTGTACAGATGCCTGCAGTTGCTGACTGTATATTCTGGGTTTTGGAGCCTTGAGTCTAAACACCAGTGACAGTGGCATCAAGTGGATGGTGATGTGGGATGCTGTAATACAGGTCTGTGGATGGTAATGTGGGATGCTGTAATACAAGTTTGCAGATGGTAATGTGGGGTGCTGTAATACAAGTTTGCAGATGGTAATATGGAGTGCTGTAATGCAAGTTTGCAGATGGTGAAGTGGGGTGCTGTAATACAGCTCTATGGATGGTGATGTGGGTTGCTGTCATTCAGGTCTATAGATGGTGAAGGGTGTTGTCAAATATGTCTGTGGATGGTGATGTGGGGTGCTGTCATACAGGTTTGCAGATGGTGATGTGGGGTGCTGTCATACAGATCTGTGGATGGTGATGTGGGGTGCTGTCATACAGGTCTGTAGATGGTGATGTGGCGTGCTGTCATACAGCTCTGTGGATGGCAATGTGGGGTGCTGTCATACAGGTCTGCAAATGGTGATGTGGGGTGCTGTCATACAGGTCTGTGGATGGTGATGTGGGGTGCTTTCATACAGGTCTGAGGATGGTGATGTGGGGTGCTTTCATACAGGTCTGTGGATGGTGATGTGAGATGTCATACAGGTTTGTAGATGGTGATGTGGGATGCTGCAACAGAAGTATTCTTTCTCCCCCCAGACACGGTAAAAAAATCTTCTTTTGCTTTTATAATTGAACTTCTTATCACAGCAGTCATTTTTCTATGAGACATGTAACTACTATAGCAAATTATTTTTTGCCTCTCAGAGAAGTGGTGGTCTCTCCAAGATGGCCAGCGGTGTCTGGGACAACATTATGGTCTCCCTTCCCTTATTACCTTTTTGTTGGCAGTGCTCCAGAAATCACCGAAGCAATACAATATCACGACAATCTGAAATATTAAGGGCTGTCAGTACATTTATATCATTCATTGGTAGCATTTTAGCATGGAAGAAAAGCTGGAGAATGCCTTCCTTCAGTATTGCCACTTACACTTTCTGTGATTAATGTTTGACCTGTAGTTCTGCATGATAGCGTAACAAAGGTGCCTAATAGTAAACAAGAGGACCAGAGTTCAGCTATTGCTTGCGGAATGGGTCTATATCATGTAGTCGAAATTCTGTTAAGTTTGAACACCATATGTTCGAACCTATATGTTTGAACTTACAGAATTTCAAACATGCAGGGGGGCTTGCCCCCTGCTTACATCTGTCAGGAAGTTGTTCCTGTTTTTTTTTTTTTTTTGTATTCGAAGTATGACAACTTCGACCATATGGTCTCGACCATACAACGTTTGAAGTTGTCATACTTCGACTACATGATATAGACCCTTGCAGAACACGCAGGTTTTGAACTCACTTTTTTAACCTCTAAATGCTTCCATATAGCCTGATTAGAAATGGCAAATCAAATCCTGTAAAGTGATTGGACAAAACAGGCAAAAGGACAATTATTTTTTTTAACTTGCTGCCCATAATGAACAAATTACACAACAGTCAGTCATACCTACAAGTTGGCATTATAAGACATTTGCTAGCAGAGCAGTGATAGTGTTCTAATTCAATTAGTTTCCTGAGGAATTACAGGAGCACTGGGAATTTCATTCAGAAAGAAGGAAGACCATAAAAATTAAAGTTCAGAAAGGAGGCAGATCATGCACTTTTTTATTATGCAGAATTGTTGCTGTATTGCTCACTTTCTAATTTACAGTATTAATTCACTTACTACATTACGTGCCCAATTTAGCATGAAATCAGGAGTAGACAGCAAGTCAACACACTTACTGCACTTTGGATTTCTCTTAACTCTGCACTGGCTTACTGTATGACCTCATGTCTATTCCTAAACATTGCCTCTAGGGGGTGTAGAAGGGCCACATATTGCTACATGCTGATGCTAACTGAGCAGAACTGACTCCTATCACTGCTAAGATAATGGAAATCAGTTCTGACTGAATTCTCACTGCTGCAATTTTTGTGAAAAATGTACTTTGTAAAGTAAAACTGAATATGATAAATACTATTCCTACAACAAGACTGAATACTACCATGCTATTTCTGTATAGACTTCTGCAACACATGGGTCAAGAAATGAATTTAGGCCAGGAAAATTCATTAGTCTGTCTCCATTTTGGAACAATCTTCCTTTTATTTTTGAATACTTTTTCAGGATGTTCACCTGTTCACAATGCCTCTCGCACCATATTTTCTAGAATCCTCATCTGTCAAGAAATTTTCTGTGAATTTCTGCAACTATTATAAGTAAGACAGGCCAGATAAGCTTATAACTGTTTGTTATCACTTGTGATATGGAACTATGTGCAAATTGCTTAGAAAAGATATATTTGTATGGCTGTAGGAAATACCACTTTAGAATGTTGCATTAAGTGTGTAGTTGGCAGTATTTGGAGAGATCTATACCTTCTTTAAACAAATCTCTTAACCTGCATTGCCTATAGTAGAATATTCAGATTACGTCAGGAAACAGAATGTATTTCACTGTTCTAGTCTGTTCACCAGTAGCTCTGATTTATGTTCTCTCGGTGACTTGCAAACCTAGACAATGAGAAATCAACATCAGATGTCATCATTCAAAGGGACCTGGTCAAACCCTGCTGCATTATGGGGGAATCATATACTGCAGGGGCACTTCATTAACTGCCGATGAAGAGAGAGTTTTATTTTTTGTAATGTTATTGGTAAGTGAACTGGAAGAGTAGAGTTTGTCAGTGCTATGAGGTCTCAGGATTCTGAAAGGAAACTTTCCCTGTTGTGAACTAAGCAATGAGCATCACCTTGCCTTTATACAGTAATCAGATGGTCACTTACACAGGTAACACAGTCAGGTAGAGCCAAAGAGCTAAATCTAAAAATCTTGATCCTCCTCAGAATGACAGTACAGCTCCTGGTACATTAAAACAATAAAACATGCCAGTACTAAAACCAATATGTAAACAAATATGGACCACTCAGATGTACAAAAATCACAATATTTTGACAATTGCCACTTGCCCCAAGGAACAAATGGACCATAAGTTTCTTACCTAGGGAAAACAATTTGGTCAATAGAATGTCTGGGCCTAGGAGCTGTTCAAAACCAAGGAAGGACATATGTGATATAACTTGTTTGATCTACAAATATGTCAGCAGTGGGAGAAGAGATACTAAAAATTATCAGTAAAATAATCTATGGTTTCTATCTCCTAGTGGGAGTTCTTTTAAGTCCGCAGTTACAACATTTATATATTAAATATGTGGTGAGGTGGTGGCAGTTAGAAAAGTTGCAAATTTATATATTTTTTTCTTGTCCTTATAGCTTACCTGGGGGTAGTTTCTGCGTACATTTAAAAAGAGGGCCAGTCCAGTGATTTTCTAAGGCCTTCTGTCCTGCCTTTACTTTGCTCTGCTGTAGACTAAATATTAAGAAAAACATAAATGTTTTCAGTGCATATGTATAGCCACTTATGTGAAATCAAAGGAGCTTAATTAAAACTTGTGTTTATACAAATAGATGTAGAGAGATAGAGTCTAGAATATTTAATTGAATTAGAGTTCCATCAGATTGGAACTCAGTAAAAAAAAACATCAAAAATTCATCAAACTTCCTGATCACCATACAAGAAAGCAAGTGCCAGCATTTATTTAACATTTGTTGTTTGTGTCAGTAGGCTGGTCTGAAGACCCTTTTCAGTCATGACTTGGGCCAGATAGGCAAATAGAGAGTACAGACACAAAAAACATAGTTGAAATACAGAATATAGCATCATACAGATGGATACATTTGTAAATACAAAGAACAGAAACAAAACATATTGTTCAAATGAGCAGAGTATGGCATCCTTCACGCATATACAGATGAACATAACAGTAGAGTATACATAAAATGCAAAGAAAGTACAACAGTTGCATAATGCAAGTTTTTATATTTATAGCACAACTATCCAGAACATATAAGTCTATCTACAGGTTTTGCAGTGGGACGAAGAAAAAAAAACATTTTGATTAACATTGCCTTTGCGTTAGTAATCCTAGGCGAAGGAATTGTAAGTAGTGACACTTGGTGGAGTTAAAGATAGGGTTAGTCTGTGTCCCTGAAACAGTTTTGTTTTCTTTGATTAGATGAGAATGAAGAAGCTTCTTGAATGATGTAACAATATTGATTTATTTAATGTATTTAATGTCTTTAGGCTCTGAGTTCCCACAGACAGAGGAAGGGCTACTTTGGAGAAGGATGTCTCATGAGTAACATGAGTTTAGGGATGCCTTTTTCATTGAATAGAATTGGAGTTCTGGAGTGAGTAGGAGAGATTTTTGATGAACACATTGTTAAGAAGAGGAGGAAAGAATGTTTTATGCAGAAGTCCAAAAGTGACTGTGTTAAGGAGTAAAGAAGTCCTGGTAGTGACCAGTACCTTTTTAATGTGATACAGTGATGGTCAGTTTTACTGGAATGGTGAAAGAATGTAGGTATTTGCTTTTCTGCAGACTGTAGCTTAGTGGTATTGTGTGATGGGTAGAGGGCTATGATTGGTAGTTCATATTCTAGTCCAGTGATGTTGAACCTATGACACTCATGACAAAGATGACACGCCACGACATTTTGAGTGACACACCAGCATTCACCAATACCCGAGTTAACAAAGAAACTGCTTTTGCATTTGCTGCTTGTGTGAAATGCATTGAATTATTTTGTGCCTGGAGCCATTTCAACAACACTGCTGCAGATGTAAGGAAGTTATTAACTTCAAAGACTACTTTGGTATAATTTCTCGATAGAGTCTGCAAAGGACAGTGCTGACACTGTTTTATCTTTGTGCTTACACTTCTGCAAAGGGCAAGTAGTCTGCATTTCTAGGAGTTTGCTGTTTTACATTCCTGTCAACTGTCCTTCTTGATCTCTCCTGAAACTGGCAACTTTTTAAACTTAACAATGACAATAATTAGATTTATAGACTTATTTTAGTTCAGAAAATGTATATTAATTCACATTCATTTTTTTCTGTCAGTGTCTCAAATTAATAGTACTAGTAGTTTTAAACTGTCCATGTCTCTTATTTCTAGATTTGTCCCTGACTCTGTTGAGATTTATCCCTAATGTATTGAGAGCCATGCTTTTATTTATTTAATTATTTTTTGTTGTTGTTTGGGGGTGGGGGGGTGGGAGTGACATGCAAGCAGAATCAAGTTAGGTATTTTCTGAATTTTTGATATGCCGAACCCAAAATATTCACCATCACAGTTCTAGTCTGAGATGCACAACATACATGATGGACAGTCTGGCTTTAAGAGTATGCAGATGTCAGACTCTGCAAGCTCATTTTAGCTTATCAAATACTTTATTCATTAGGTTCTAGTGTATTTATGGAAAGAGAACTACTGGTTAAATAGATGCCTAGATACATTTGTGTCTTCATGCTAGAAAGTGGGGTACCTACAAGATGGCTAATAGTGATACTTCTTGAATGCTGTAGCTTTACCAAATAGCATTACTAATTTGTGAGTGTTGACAGTGTATTTATTTTTGGGAAGCTAATTTGAGATGTAAGTGAAATAATTCTGAAGTTTATTGAGAGAGTTTGGGTTTTTATTGCTCCTAGTGAGTACAATTTTGTCTGCATAAAGAATACAGTTGAGACCAGTTGGCTGTTAAGGTCTTCGTCTCCCATGCACAAGGTACAAGTTTCAATCCTGACCTCCTGCCAATGCCTGCATGGAGTTTGCATGTTCCCACTGGGTCTCTTTGGGATTCCTCCCACCTCCTAAAATCATGCTAAGTGTTTCCACCTCATACTCACCCAAGAATGAAGCTATGTGGCCTATAGGGGGAAGAGTTGTATAGACCAACTGCTTTGGGCATCAGCTGTGGTGCAGATTACCCTCAAGGGAGGAGAACATGGATCAGAGACTGTTTGCCATGTCAGTGATTGCTACTCAGTGGTGTAACACTTGGTTGAAAGTGATTTGGTTTTGCTGACTAATGTCACCAAATGGGCATAGGTATTTGCCAGTGATAAGTGGTTGAGTATCTGGCCTACAATGACCTGTGCCAGGGACCTATGCTACTGGGGAAGGGTGCATGTGCCCCTACTAGTCAGTGTGTTCCCACCATAAAGCTCAGCTGCCCTGGGTCAATAAGATAGAGGTTGACTGGTGTCTAGTTGCCCAGCTTGGGTTACCTGGGTAGCTCTGTTGAAGGAAAGCCGGACACAAAAAACAATCAACCCTCCAAGCATGAACTAAGAATTGATACACTCAGTGTAAGTTCACTGACAGGATGAAGTTTGGAAGTGGATGGCATGATGGTAAAGAGGAGGCTGGACATCTTATGTATCCAAGAGATAAGACTGATGGGTAGTGCAAAGACACTTGGCTTGGGATCCAGAGTGCTCTATTCAGGAGGACAGGCTATACATGGTATGGGAATTGTGGTGAGGGAGAGGTTTCAGAAGACAGTGAGGGATGTCATCAGTATTAGTGACAGACTCATGGCAATCAGACTCCAGCCTAATGATAAGACAAGTATTCATAATTTAAACCTCTGTCCCACAACAGGGTTATGATAGTGAAGAAAAGAGTGCATTCAGGCAGCAGTGGCAGGGCCTACTAGATACAGCAGGACAACATAAATTAGAGTTGATAATGGACGGATAATGGGTGACCTGAATGCACATATTAGGATAGACAGAACAGGGTATGAGGACTGCCTTGGTCAACATTGGTGGAGCAACAGGAATAAAGAAGGAGAGACCATTCTAGACCTCTGTCTGGCAGATGGCTTGATGTTGGCTAACACATGATTCAGCAAGAGAGAGAGTTACAAGATTGGCCAACATGCCACTCAGGTAAACCTCCTCCTAGTGAGGAAAGGGCACTGAGTTAGGATCAGTGACTGTAAAGTCATCCCCACTGAAACAGTTGGGCCTCAAGTTAAACCACTGGTTGTCACAATCAGTGGCAAACAGTGGCCAGAAAAGGCTGTAAGGTCAACATTTACTAGGCTGAAGACCTGGAAGTTTACTAGAGAGAAAGTGCAAGAGTTCAAGGACTTATTCAGAGCTCTAGTACCTAAAGAAGTGGAAATAAGCAGAGTTGAAGAAGAATGGCAGTGCCTCAAAACAGCATGTTGAGGACTACAGAACAGGTATGTAACCAAGCCTGGTATGGAAATAAGGTGCATACGGAAAGATGATGGTGGAATTCCGAAGTCCAGGAAGTCATTAAAAGAAAGGAGGTATACATGAAAAAGTGGGAGATAGAAAAGATGGACCATGCTAGGAAGGAATACTGGTTAGCTAAAAACAAGGCTAAGAGAGGAATTGCAATAGTAAAGAACAAGGCATCTGAGGCACTCTACCAGCTTCTGGAAAGTAACTCAGTAGATAACACAGAGAAACTCTATCAGCTTGCAAGGCAAAGACAGAAACCTAAAGAAGATAGTCAGAAACTGTTCATAAGGGGATGCCAGCAATAACCTGATTACCAGCCCACAGGAAATGAAAGGCAGATGGAAGGAGTACTTCCAGCAGCTTCTGTATGGAGAAAAATCCACAAGAGCTGTACTGCCTGAGACACAGCCTACAATGTAAGAAAACAAGAAGTAAGAACAGCACTGAGGTAAGGAAGTCAGGGAAAGGAGCAGGCTGTGGTTACAGGACATTTGATCAAGATGGGGGACACTGGGAGGAATGGATCCTTAGTGTACTAATAGCAGTATGGAGAGAAAACCATATCCTAGATGGCTGGAGAACAGGCATCCTAATGCCAGTGTGCAAGAACAAAGGGGGGATCCACAACTGTGGGCAGCACAGAGGTATCAACTCCTGTCACTCTGCATGAAAGTTGTGCAGAGGGTGACTGATAAATACACAGAGTAGTAGCAAGTAAGATGGGAGATGACCAGTTCAGATACAGATCAGGATGCAGCATAACTGACACAATGTTTGCAGTGAGACAGGTAGTTAAGAAGAAGCTACAGATGACGACTTAGAGAAAGCATATGACAAGGTCCCAAGAAAAATGATTTGGGTGATCCTGCAGTGGTTTGAAGTCCGAGAAAAATTTGGTAGACTTAGTGCAAGCTATGTACAAGGACCCAATGACTCAGGTATGAACAGTGTTCTGTCTTAAAGAGGGGTTCCCAGTGAGAGGGTTCTGTGCTGAGACCACTGCTCTTTATACTTGTGATGGACTAAATCAGTAAACAGGTTGGAGGAGACAGATCCGCAAAGTTGCTACATATAGATGATGTGGCATCACAGGCAGACTCTGCAATACTGAAGGCACATGGGATGAAACTGAGTACAGACAAGACAGTTGTAATGGCAGCAAATGGGAGAAATCAGAAAAAGCTGATAACCTGTTCCACTATTTTCCATTTATCTCAGTTATCAAGCTTCAAGTATCTGGAAGGGGTGGTTGAGGAGAAGGGGAGTTTGAATGAGGAGATCAAATTTAGAATCAAAGTGGCTGAAGCCAATTGGCATAGAGTGTCTGGGTGATGTAAGTCAGAACAATGCCAAAGAAGCTGAAAAGTAAGGTGTACAAGACAGTGGTCCGACCAGTACTACTGTATGGTACAGAAACCTGGACAGTGAAGGCAGAACAGTTGAGAAAACTAGAAATGATAGGTTCATAGGTGTTGATGGACATGAAGTGCCTGAGACAGGTGGTAGAATGCACACTGTGCGACAGATGAAGAAATAAGGACATAAGAGCAGAACCCAAAGTAGCTCCAATTGCAGAGAATGTCAAAGAGAACAGATTAGGTGGTTCAGGCACACGCGCAGAAAGGCAGAAGACAGTCTTGGACAGAGATGAGGAAGGCAGGAGGAAATGAAGGGATCCAGCCAAGAGCAGGCTGGATGGATTGTGTGAGGAAAGACCTGCAACAGTCAGGCATGTCTGTCGCGGATAGTAGGAGAGTGCCATTGAATCAAGAGAGATGGTGACAGTTGGCACATCCTGACCCCATGTAATAAAATAGGAAAAAAGGGGCTGATGATGAGGGTGATGACGATGTACAGGAGATCCCAGGAAATATCATTTCTAAAGAAAGAAAAGAGAAAAGAACCAAGCAGAGATCCCTGAGGAATACCTTTGCAGGATGTTCCAGAGATGTAAGTACTAGGTCCGAGTAGGATAAAGATCTGATTGTAGTGTTTGCTTTTAAACCATTACGGGACATCTGAGGAAAAAAAAAACTGTCTCACTGAGTTTGTGAAGGAGGAGGGACAGTTTGGAAGGCCTGTCTAAGATCAAGGGCTATTGCCCCAGTTAGTTACCTTGCTCCATACTGAAGCTGTTTAGAGAAAATGGCTGTAGTTGTACTGTAATTGGGTCATGTGAAATGCCTAAGCAAAAAAGACGCCGGTCGTGATGGCATTTATGCTAATATTTTCCCTGCTCAGTAGACCTATGTTACACATTGCTAGTGGAAGGAAGATTGTAGAGTAAACTCATGTTGACTCAGGTAACAACAGCAGTAAACACCAAAAAAAGACTAATCTCCTGAGTCACAAGTCTGGATATACCTAACAAACAGATGTAACTGAAAAAACAAGTAATCTGGAGCCACAAGTAAAAAACCCTTTGCTCGCAAGTAAAACTTTTGCATTAGATATTTCTTCAGGCAAAAATTCATTAAAAGGAAAACACATGTTTTTATACACTTAATAATAAAAATTGTTCAATTAAATAATTAAAACAATCAAGAGTGCAATTAAACAATTTAAAGAGACAGAAGAATGGCTTTCCTGCTCATCACAATGCAAGATACTTCATTTATTATACCACGTGTATGTATTAAAAATGGTTTACCTTCATTTTGTCACGAGTCATTTGTTCGACATCCTTCTATCGAAAGGACAACTGCAAAAAACTCACAACAATGACTCACGTATGTTCAAATGACTACAATGCGAACGCATTTAGCCATTCAAACACATGGACAAATGTCAAAAATGGTTTTCAGCTCAATCGACTTGCAGAAATGCCTGATTGCACAAACCGTTTGCGATCAAATGGAGTTAAACTATTAAAAACACATAGACACGCATGTATATGTATACAAGAGAAGCTGGAAAGGTTGACAATCAATTTGGTTGACTAGTGTTTTAATTTCTGAAAAGGAATGAATGGTGTTTTGGCTGATTGCATAGTTGTGCAAAGGCTGATGGAGGAACATCATTATACTTTGCTAGGTGCCTGGAGAGATGACTGTCATCCACTTAGATTATGTGTAGGTTATGGCTGATTTAGTAAGACAGTTTAGTGTATGCGATATCTGATCAGGTACTGAGATTTTCTTTGATTTTTGGTATTTATGAGGTTTGAAGTTGTAGGAGGTTATATGCTTTTGAGAAGGGAAGATGTAGATGTTAACCTAGTAGTAGGTGTTTGAGATCACAATACATTGGGATTAAAAGCCACTCTGGTGGCATAGACAGGTAAAACCCTGACAATGACCTGGGTGACTGGGGTTCAATTAGCAGCTCGAGTGACTGAAGGAGGGTCAGAGAGGGATGGAGATGTCTATTCAATGGAAAGTGGTGAGCATGGGCATCGCTCTGCAGTGATCCCTGGTGGAGACTGGGGATGTCGTTTGAGGAGGTGTGGTTCAAAGAAGATGTAGGGGTGGACCTGGCTGATCTTATGCAGAGGTGGGCTGATTTGCTGCAGTGTCTCTATTGTTCTCCCATGCTTAAACATAACCCTGCCATTGTCAGGAAGTGAGGGGGAGATAGGGTTGGACATACACAGAAAACCCCTAGACAGATACATAGATCTGTCCCAGAGATGTCCCTAAGATCCACAACCAGCCCAGCCCCAGCAATACCAGAGTAAATTCAGGAGGGTAGGAGATCAGTTGGTAAACCTGCCTTGGAGGTGGGGCACTAGGGTACCAGGCCAATAGTTTGACAGAGGGGGCAAAAAAGGTACAGTGGGTTAGAGAATATGCCTTTTCTTCACTTTAATGAGATCTTGGAGCTACTATACATAAAGCAACAGTGGTGTGAGCACATGGGGGTGCAGTGAGGCTTGTCCTGCAAAAAACAAGTTTTTGTTCCCTTCATGCTTAGTGGGTTTTTTTTTTCTGGTCTGATAATTCAGGTTGTTGTCACCTGTGTGCTGCTTGCTGTTTTATTTTGTCAACAAATAACAAGTCAGGAGTACAACACTGCTTGCTAACATTGAAAAGTATCAGTATAAATTCATTACATGGGTCCAGGACTATGAGGGTTGTACTGCAGTAGATGCAGTTATAAGAGCCATGGACTACAACTAAATGCCAAGAAATGCATAATAGTATCCTTTGGGAAGTCATCCATCCCTGGTAACTATCATATTGACAACACACCCATTAGAGTTGACCCAATAGTCAGGGACTTACAGACACACACAGATAGTAATCTAACCTTTGACCATCAAATGTCTACAGTGGTGATGAAATAATTCTATGTTGTGCAACTTATAAACAAAGTTATGGCATCTAAGTCCAAGGAAGTCATTGTTCCGCTGTATTTGCCATTCATCAGACCTATCACTGAGTACAATGCCCCCATTGGTATGTACCTAACCAGGCATGTCCAACAATTGAAATGTCCACAGAGGTTCCACACTAAAAGAATACAGGGCATAAGTAATATGTCCTATGCTGACTACCTCGAGGCCCTATCTCTGTATTCTGTCTCCTACAGGCTTTTGAGGGGAGATCTATGCCTGGCATACAGGGCATTGTCAGACCCCACTCTGATGGACCTCCTGCATATCCACCAAATACAGAACCAGAATTACCCATTCTAAAGACTTAAACCTTGCCTGTGATATAAATAGGACCTGCTGGAGAGATAGGTACGCATCCCAAATACTACCCCATCTATGGAACAGGCTCCCCATCCATGTGAAGCAGAGTTCCTCCGTAAACCAATTCAAGTGCAACTTGGACAACTGGATGGGAAACCAGAAATGCATCCCTGGTTTGGCACCTATGCCTCTAATGGACACAGGTAACCTGTAAATGGTTCATCTCCCAGGCCCATGCTTACACCTATCATGGATAGCAGAACTTGTCAGAGATTTGAGATGCATGGCTAGGCTTAAAAAGGCCCTTGTGGTCATTAGCTTAGTAAACACCTATGAAGCTATGATTTCCTAGCCTATGAAATGAATATCACGGACCATCATTACTCCTTTTCTTATCTTTCAGTCTGTATCACTGCTTAGCATATGAGAATCACAATATTCATCCCCTTCCAAAAAAAAAAAAAAAAAAAAAAAAAAATATAGAAATTGGTAGGGATGTGTAGGAGAGATAATGTTACCTATGTATGATTTTAAAATGTACAGTACACATTTTAGTTGTATAGTTGCTAAACTTTTCAAGTCATCTTCTGAACAATGATTTAACATCAGTTTTCCAAATGCATCTTGATTTTTTTCCTTTAATAACTATTGTAAATAAGTGTAAATTACTTCTGTTCACTATCTATGTCAGGCTTCTGGGTTAACCCCCCCCCCCTGCAGGATAAGGTATTAATATCTACCTTTACTGCAAACAATATTTATGCAAACTACTGTACTCTGCTGCCTTCCTTTTCTATTTATTACCATTTGTCCTTCTGCCAGATTTTTGGTATGTTTTGTTTTATCTTTCTCATTCCTTTCATTATGAACATTAAACAAATTCATTCACATTATCTGACATTTTTGGTCCCATTCACAGTTTCCTGGTTTCTTCTTAATTATTCCCTTACAGTCATTTGTCTCTTTTTTTCCCATCGCACACAAAATGTCATGTTGCCATCTGTTTAAATGGCTGTCATATTTTTCCTTGAAATTTTATTCTGCGTATAGTGATTTCTTTTGAATAGGTTTTCTGCCTTCTTCCCTCTGAATTTTGTCACTGATAACTCATGTTTTGTTTGGAAAGTCACCATTTTGAAATGTGCGCTAACACTTTTCACATAGTTTTACTTTTCCGTTTAATGAGGAGATTCATTGCCACCAAAAAAGTCACCCTTAATTTCACTCATGCTGCATTTTCCAGTGAGATTATGTGAATCATCCGAATAATTGCATTTTGAGAAGAGCTTCTTATCATGACAGACTGCTCCTGTCTTATGTCTATATATAGCAGAAGTTCTCTGACATTTGTACACATGCTGCAACATAACTCTCTGGTCTACTTGTCACCTATTTCAGTTGATCACTACCATTACCTTTAAGAAAGTCATCTTATTGTCTTCTGTAGCTTACTATAGTCAGACAAACCCCACCCCATTTTGAACTATGACCTCAGCTGGACACACTTCATTGCCAGTATGCCACCTGTCATAACAAAGACAGGTACCTAGACCTCATAGAAGGCTATTCCCTTCCCTTCTAGAACATCCATGACATTTTAAGTGTTCATGCTACTGGTGCAACATTTCATGTGCATACCTGATTTTTTTATGGGTCAGTGGGCATTTGTGGAATAGTGAAAAACAGGGCATTGTTAAGCAACTGTTAATACTGTTAGTTATTTTCCATTATGGCTATATTTAACATATTAAGAGCAATGATATTTCATATAGTCCACATAATATCATCTATTTGAATTCTGAATTATGTATGTGATTTTGCAGTTTGTATAACTGCATGGCCATATTAGTCTTACACCCTGTGTCATAATTGCAAATAAATCCATGTATGTTGGGTTCAGTTACTTTATGAAAAATAAGTAAACACACCTGCAGGAAAATGACAACTGTTTTCAAACAATTTGGTTTACTAATGTACTTGGAACAGTGGAAAGATTAACAGCTGAACTATTCTGAAACATCTAGATTATGTTCATGTATGTTAATTGTGTAGCCATGTCAGAAACCAAGTTGTACAATAGCAAACACATAGGAATATGTCATTCTTTATCACTCAGTTTTAACATGAATTATTGCATCTTGATATTAAAAGGTAACATTCATATTCCAGATTTTCAATAATGCAGATAGCAACTTTGAAGATCAGCACAACATTTGTACTTCATTAACTATTGTAGATTTCTGGTTTATATTTCTGTCTCCATCAGAGTTGCTTAATATCTGCTGGGATTCATCCAATTAAATGTAGGAAGAACTGATTTATTTATATCCCATGTGACCTCCTCCACCCTGTAGCAGCATTTATGGTGTACCACATTTGGACAGCTAGAACCTTGGGTGTTTCCTCAGATAACCGTGCCAAGTCTTACTCTTGAATCTGTTCACCAGGATGGAGAAAGGAGCTCTGCTTAAGGAACAAAGAGTGGAGGATATGAGCAACGTCTCAATATGAGCCAAGAAAAAAAATATCTGAACAAAGAAAGGCCTGTAGTGAAAGGAAGTTCATACAAGCAGAAAGCACTGTGCATTGTGCTATCCTGCTGACTGCGGTTTGACTTTCCTTTTCACCTAAGTATTTTTCTACTTTAACCCTGACTACACTAGCTTAACCTTTCTGTGTTCTCATCCTATGATTATATTGTTCCCTTTGTATGACATATAACTGTTTAAAATCCACTGCTGCGCATAGACTGTCACTTCATCACTTTAGCATATTGAGCAGTTCTGATGCCTGTGATTGCTATCTACAGTACTTGTTTTTGCTTTGTAAGTTCTTCGTTTCCACACATCATCTTTCCTTGGACAGCTTATTTTTTTCAGTTTCTCTTTACTTTTTTCCAATTAAAGAAAACATTTTCCCTATAATTTTACTATTACATTATGACATATTGGAATGCATGGTTGACCAATACTCAGTAAGATAATGTTTAATGTTTAGGCATGTCTGAAAAGCTTGTGGATGTTGTTGAATCTACATGCAAGTCTGGTGGGTCCTGGCTTTGTTCTTTGCAGTAGAGCAAGCTGCATAACCCCCTGTATACCATTAACCCTGCTATGCACCTGTTTACCATGATAGCATATGCATATTAGTTATAGAAAACATAAACATTCTTTGACTCTTTGCAGTCTCCAAGTGATAAGCCACAGAGAACAAATGCTTATTGTTTACCCCCCCCCCCCCTGAAGTAATGCATGCTTACAAATACATTCATTCTTTGTTGCAGCTACAGTCAGTATAAGCAAACTGAGTTTCTTCTGTACATGAAGTGAAGCTGGTATCTTCTTTGATGTTGAAGATCAGCTACCATTTTAAACACAAATTCAAACACCACATTTAATATTACAGTTTGTAAAATGCTGCGATGCCTGTATATGAGCTATACCCTGTAACTAGAACTGATTTAGATACTGCACAGGGGGAATTTATTTACTGCTCATCTACAAACATAATTACTTAAGGCATTTACAAGTTATTTTTTAAGAAGGTGTCTGTTGTTTAAGTTTAATTGGCTTTGTTTCCTTCATTATCCTGCAGAGTGCCACAACTCATCACCCCCATTCCACAAATTGCAAGTGTGTTCTGTCATTCAATTTAATATTCAGTGTCCCCCTCAAGTAGGACTTTCCCCCTTTGCTTTATGCTAATAATAAAACTACTAAAATCATTTATGCACTACATTTAAAATTGTAAGTTGATTACTAAATTTAAAAATATACTACAACCATTGACATTGGACTAAGTTCTCATAAAATCTGTGCATATTGTGTGCTTCTAAACTATAAATGTGTGTTGTGTGTGTGTGTGTGACACACACACACACACACACACACACACACACACACACACATATATATAGCGCACCCGCGGGTGTAGCTGAAGTAGATATGGGTTCCTTCCTACCTGACTCTGGTGACACACCTTCTTTAGGCCAAACACCCCAAGGTGGCAAGTGATAACATATTTTATTCTAGGTGACAATTTAGTTTTAAAGGGCAATAGCACAATGACAAACAAATTATTTCAACAGTGCACCAGTTAGCAGTAAGGCAGAGTGAGATATGCATGTAATGAAACAATACATTTACCCCCTTCCCCAGAACTCAACAGAAAAGATCTTGACATTCAAACATGCACACAAAGGCAATATCAATGAGCAGTAAAGCTTTTATAATGCAGCAATACAAACACGGAAAAAAATGCAATGTCGTTGAGGGAAAAAAGGGTTATAATACAACAGTACAGATATGAAAAAGGTGCAATGTCATTGAGCAGCAAAGAGTCTTGAAGGCAGCAGTACTAACACGAGCAAAATGCAATGCCACTGAACAATAAAGATTTATAATGCAACAATACAAATATGAGAAAATGCAATGTCATTTAGCAATAAAGTGTCTTTAAGGCAACAGTACTAACACCCTCTATCCCCTAGATCAATCTAAACAGACCAACTATGAGACACTCTATTGTACCCTGTTCACTGGCCAGTGACTACTTGCAATCCTACTGCCGGCACGATGGGGCCCAAGGTTTGAGCTCATATGGATCCCAGTTGTTTGTAATCTAGAAAGCGTTTAGGGGGGAATCCACAATCTTATAAAAGTATAAAAAAATAATGGCCAAAAGCTTCTCACCACTACATCGAGAATATCCCAGTGACCAGGCACTGCAGTTCCTCTGACAAGAAAAATGGAAAATCACCCGCCAGGACTCAGGCAGTCATCTATGGCATCTCTGCACTAGGCCCAAGGGAACTCCTTTTCTTGCTGAATCATATGCAGGCGTGGAACTACTGGTTTCAGAAATTCTCTCCTGAATCCACAAAATACCATCATCCAGGATTTCAGCAAGAGACAGACACAAACTTCTACCTCACTTCTCTGTCCCAAAACACTAGAAGAAAAAAAATCCAGTCATGCTGCAAGGCCCTTTTCCCTTCAGCTAGTGTTTCAGTCTTCCCTCCTTCAACTAGTGTTCCAGTCTCCTCTCTTTTACTTTCAGAATTGTCTTTTATATTCATGAAAAGGAGCTCCACCTTGTGGTATAATGGAAAACTGCAGTCTATTACTTCTACAATGAAATACAGTGGGAGCTATATATATATATATATATATATATATATATATATATATATATATATATATATAGAGAGAGAGAGAGAGATAATATGCATTATATATATATATATATATATATATATATATATATATATATATATATATATATATATATATATATAGATGGGATATGTACACATGCTCGACTACCATATGTCCGAATCACAAAACATCGAACACACATACACGAAAGTGCTTAACATCGACAAGCACTTCCGTGTATGTATGCCTGTTTCATAGATCGGACTACAGTGCGGGTAAGGGAAAATTCCCTTTTCCCCACTGTAGTGCGATCTCGGAGTGAGAATAATAAAGTAGGGGGGTGTGAGGGCACAGTGGGGCAAAGCCCCCCCTGCAGAAACGTAGATTTTTTTTAACTACACATACACGGAAGCACTTTTCGATGTTAAGTGCTTTCATGTATGCGTGTTCATGTTTTGTGATTTGGACATATGCTAGTTGAGCATGTGTCCTAGACCCATGTATATATATATATATATATATATATATATATATATGTATATATATATATATATATATATATATATATATATATATGTAGACAGATATGGATAGATATAGGCATACACAAGTACAAATAAAGCAACAGAGTTAGTATAGTAAAAATGATTCATGTACTTTTGCATTTGTTCACTGACAGCTAAACATGCCTGTCAAGTTATCTGGTGAATAATTCAGGAGGACAAAACCAAAAATAATGGTGAGATAAGGGCCACAATAAGGGATATTTTTAAAGATAGTTCTCTAAATCACTTGAAAAGTTTGTGAACATAAAAAATGTGAAACTCTAATGTCTGACATTAGCGACTGACTGTAATCTTCAGAAATTTAATACAAAATCAAAAATTTTGCAAGGGACAGAGTAAAAACATCTGACAATATCATAGACATTTATCAAAATCAGGGACATTTGAGAGATATGACTCTAAAGTACGACTGCATAATGTAAGATGTCATCCTTGGTTTGGTTGGTTATTTCTAGATTGGTTTATTTTATTTTTCTGTGTCATTTTTATGTCACTAGGAAGCATGCATATACAAATTGATAGCTTTTTGACTCTGGCTACAGGGGGGACAGTATCGTCTTCTGAGGGTGGATTCCATTTATAAGCCTTTTTTCATATATGCTACTTACACTTGTGTATCCTTCCTACCTAGACAAAAGCAGGTGTTGGTTTGTATGTACTGTGATGTGTTTTCCTGTTTGTTGTACCTGACTTAGCAGAACTTTGCTACCATTAGCAGCTAATGAAGAGACCAAGCCACAGACCATAGTTTCAGGTGTGCATGACTCTACACCACTGAGAACTGAATGGGCATTACAGTGTGAAGAATTAAATAAGTTCATAAGTGCTTACTAGGCTGTTGACTGCGAGGCCTAGGCTTGCATTCCAGTGGTAGTTTCTAGCCCTTATATTTTGCATATGAATAAATGAGAGAGTTTGAATAAGGATATGTTGGGACATTTACATGTTTCTCCTGTCTAAGATGGACAGGGGTGCTAAACCAGGGATATATTTTTGGTTACCCATCATCATTCATCATCATCATCATCATCCCCTTTTTCCCATTTACATGGGGTCGGTGTATCGTATTAACTGTCGCCAACTCTCTCGATTCAGTGCCACTCTCCTGCTCTCTTCAACACTCATGCCTGACTGTCGCAGATCTTCTTTCACACAATCCATCCACCTCTTTGCTGGATGTCCTTGCTTCCTCTTACCTTCTTACTGTCTGTCCCAAATCTTCCTTACCAGATTGTCTTCTGCTTTCCTACACATGTGCCCATACCATCGTAATCTGTTTTCTTTGATCTTTTCTGCAATTGGAGCTACTTTGGCTTCTGCTCTTATGTCCTCATTTCTTTGCCTATCTCGCAGTGTGCATCCTACCACCTTTCTCAGGCACTTCATTTCCATCACCTCTAGCTTCTTCAACTGTTCTGCCTTTACTGCCCAGGTTTCTGTACCATACAGTAGTACTGGTCGCACCACTGTCTTGTACACCTTACTTTTCAGCTTCTTTGGCATTCTTCTGTCATATACTACACCTGATACTCTATGCCAGGTGGCTGCAGCCCCTCTGATTCTAGCTTTGACCTCTTCATTCAGACTACCCTTCTCCTAAACCACCCCTCCCAGATACTTGAAGCTGTTTACCTGTTCCACTATCTTCCCATCTATCTCTATTCTCAGCTTCTTCTGATTTCCCCAATCTGCTGCCATTACCACTGTCTTATCTGTGCTTAGTTTTATCCCATGTGCCTTCAGATTTGCATTCCATTCTCCTATCCTTTGCTGAAGTTCTAGATCAGAGTCTGCCTGTACTGCCACATCATCTTCATACAGCAGCTTTGTTGCTCTGACCCCTCCAACCTGTTTGCTGATGTAGTCCATTACTAGTATGAACAGTAGTGGGCTCAGCACTGAACCCTGGTATACACCCACTCCCACTGGGAACCCCTCAGTGAGGCCAAACACTGTTCGTACTTGAGTCACTGGGTCCTTGTACATAGCCTGTACTAATTCTACCAGTGTTTCTGGGACTTCAAATCACCGCAGTACTGCCCAGATCAGCTTTCTTGGGACCTTGTCATATGCTTTCTCCAAGTCTAGGAAAGCCCAGTTTGACTTTCTCCTCTTCTCTAGTTTCTTCTCAAGTATCTGTCTCAATGCAACCATCGGGTCAGTTGTGCTGCATCCTGATCTGAATCCAAACTGTTCATCTCCCATATTACATTCTACTATTCTGCGTATCTGTTTATCAATCACCCTCTCCAGAACTTTCATGCAATGTGGTAGGAGTTTGATGCCTCTGTACTGTCCACAGTTGTGGATGTCCCCTTTTGTAAACTGGCACGAGTATGCTTATTCTCTAGTCATCTGGAATACGCCTTTCTCTCCACACTGCAATTAGTACCCTCAGGAGCCATTTCTGCCCTAGCTCACCCAGCATCTTTATCCTATCTGCTGTTACCTCTTTTGAGCCTGCTGCTTTCCCTGACTTCATTTTCCTTAGTGCTGCTCTTACTTCTTCTAAGCTGGGCTCCTCTTCTACTCTCATTGTAGGCTGTTTCTGGGGCAGTACCACTTCTGTGGGGTTTTCTTCATTCAGAAGCTGCTGGAAATACTCCTTCCATCTGCCTTTGATGTCCTGTGGGCTGGTAAGCAGGTTGTTGCTGGAATCCCTTATGAAGGGTGTCTGACTATCTTCTTTATCTTTCTGTCTTTGCCTTGCAACCTGGTATAGTTTCTTTGTGCCCTTACTGAGTCACTTTCCAGAAGCTGATAGAGTGCCTCTGATGCCCTATTCTTTGCTATTGCAACTTCTTTCTTAGTTTCTTTGTTAGCCAACAAGTAGTCCTTCCTAGCTTGGTCAGTCTTTTCAATCTCCCACTTCTTCCTGCACTCCTTCTTTCTTTTGATTACTTCCTGCACTTCTGCATTCCACCACCAGCTTTCCTTATTACCTTATTTCCATACCTGGCTCGGCCACATATCTTTTCTGTAGTCCTAACACATGCTGTTTTTAGGCGCTGCCACTCTTCTTCATCTCCACCTATTTCCTCCTCTTCTTGGGGTGCTAGAGCCCTGAGTAATTCCTTGAACTGCTGTACTTTCTCTCCAGTCATCTTCCAGGTCTTCAGCCTGGTCTCTGTTGACCTTAGAGCCTTCTCTGACCACTGCTTGCAGCTGATTGTGGCAACTACTGTTTCAATGGGAATGGGGATGACTTTGCAATCATGGGTGCCTTTTCCTTACTAGGAGGAAGTCTACCTGAGTTGCATGTTGGCTACTCTTGTATGTGATCTTGTGACTGTCTCTCTTTCTGAACCATGTGGTGGCTACTATCAAGCCATTTGCCAGACAGAAGTCTAGAATGGCTTCTCCTTCTTTATTCCTATTGCTCCACCCATGTGGACCCAGGTAGTCCTCATATCCTATTCTGTCTGTCCCGATATGTGCATTTAAGTCACCCATTATCAACACCAATTCATGTTGTCCTGCTTTATCTAGTAGGGTCCTGCAACTGATGTCTGAATGCACTCTTTTCCTCACTATCACAACCCTGCTGTGGGGCATAGGCTGAGATTATGAATACTGTCCTATCATTGCACTTGCCATGAGTCTGGCATTAATTCTGATGATATCCCTCCCTGACATCTGAAGATTCTGTCTCACCACAATTCCTACACCATTTCTAGCCTGTCCACCACCTGAGTAGTAGAGTCTGGATCCCAAGCCTTTGTTGCACTGCCCTTCCATCTCATCTCTTGGATACATAGGATGTCCAGCCTCCTCTGTATCATCATCCACTTCTAAGCTGCGTCCTGTCAGTGAACCTACATTAAGCATAGCAATTCTCAGTTCATGTTTGGCAGGTTGGTTGGTTTTATATCCAGCTTTCACTCAACAGAGCTATCCCATGTAACCCAGGCTGGGCAACTAGACACCAGCCAGTAGCCTATTGACCCAGGGCTGCTGGGCCTTCTTTTTTTTTTTTTTTATGGCGGGCACACACTGGCCAATAGGGGCACATATACCCCTCCCACTGTTAGCATGGGTCCTTGGCATGGGTCAGAGAGTAGGCCACGTCCTCAACCCACTTATCACCGGTAACTACCCATGCCCATTTTTTGGTGACAGTCAACATGACCGAATCACCTAGAGCCATATTTTACACCATTGAGTGGCTAGCCCTGCCACAGCACGCAGTTTGTGATCCATGTTCTCCTATTTTGAGGATACTGCGCACCACAATAGATGCCCAAAGCAGTTGGTCTTTTTACAACTCTTCCCCCCATTGGCACCATGTAGAGTCTGTGCTGCTGCCCACAGCTCCATTCATTGGTGAGTTTGAGATGAAAGCACTCAGCATTTTTTTTGAACATGGGAGAAACCCCACGGAGACACAGAGAGAACATGCAAACTCCAAACAGGCATTAGTCGGAGGTCAGGATTGAACCTTGTACCTTGTGCATTGGAGGCGAAGACCTTAACCACTAAGCCATCTGGTCTCTATACCCATCAATTCGTCCAAATTACATTTGAATAGAGTAAGAAGAAAGTACTTTGCTTTATGGTGAGTGGAAGACAGATCCATAGCAGTGGAATTTTCTGTGATATGTCACTATCCCTCCAAAATGTTCTATTTGTAGAACAGATTGCGAACCTTTGACCAGGTGTTTATCATACCATTGGACTTCTGAATGTAAAACAAGTCTGACAGAACAGGGTCTGTTTAAGCTCTATACATGAGGCAGAGGTTACCTCACAGTAGCCTGTATGATACTGAGACAAGAGGAAAGGTATAGTTCTTATGATTCAGGCCCTTGATTTTTTTTTTAGTGAAAAAGCATTGTTGTTGTTCTGGTTTTGGACCCATATGAGCATTATACTCAATGATTAGCATAATGAGTGCTGAGTACGGTGGAATGATTACATCCCTGAACCACTTTGCAATGCCATTACATATGAGCTGTGCAATGAAAAAGGAGGACTTTTTATAGCAGTGGATACATGGTGATCAAAGTACAGTTAATTGTTGGCGTAAGTTCTGAACATTCCTAACTATATGATCATTTTTAGGAGTGTGTTGTCAGTGTGATAGTTACAAGGGGAGTCATGCTTGTTGAAGGCTATAATTATGCACTTCTTGCATTTAATTTTAGTCCATGGTTTTGAAACCATCTATTTGTTTGGGATACATTCTCTTGGAGGATCTTGGTGTTATGTTAAGTAGCATTAATATAGGACCTCACTGTAGTAGCAGTTCAATATAATATGTTACACTTTGCCAAAGCCTTAGCTGCCAACCCATTCGGCATTATACATGATTTTCAATTTTTTAGAGGGGGGTCAACTTCTTGGCTCTTGAAGACATTCCCATGGTAATTAACGGGGCCAGACAGAAGGATTTCCTGACTATGGTGGAAACATGATGATAGAATGAAAGCTGTCCACATAAGTACCAAGGTCTGTTTTGATCTTCTCTTTTTGAGGATATGTACCATTTATAACACATACGCTGGGTCCAGCTTTTTTTCCAAATGGTACTATGCTGCAGTTTATTTGCATTTAACATTAGAATGTTTTCAGTATACCAGATATGTGCATATTCCAATACTTGCTGGAGCTGTTTAGTATCAGTGGATAATTGGATAACAGAAACCAACTTATAGTCATCAGCAAACTTTGTCAACAGCACTTCTGGGATATGGGCATGGTTATCTGCAAAATACATGATACACAGGAGAGGGCCTAGCATGGATCCCTGTGCTACCACTATTTAAAATTTTACATTTAGAGAGTGTACCAGGAACTTTCACAACATGGGATCTATTGGATAGCTAATTTGCCATCCAGCAAACAACACAGAGGTTTACATTAAATTTTCAATAATTCCAGCATGGGAATATACCAAAAACCTTAGCCAGGTCAAAACAAGCAGTAACCAGAAGGGAGGACAAACAGACAAGTTCACTCACAAACGCTGAATTTATTAAACATTAAATACAGTTGACTTCAATAATTAACCATGACTGAGTGCTTCCATCCCTTCTTAGGGACGTCGTCAGAACAAAGTAAATTCACCTACCCAGCATTCAAATATACATATCAGTTACATCATTAACACTAATTATTACCCTTCTAATCCATTTATTTGCTAGTAAGAACATTTTAAAAAGACATTCACCATAATTAACAAAACTTCCTCAAAACAAGCAGTATGCATGGAGCAACCACTGTCTACAGCCTCTATAACATTTTTTCAAAGAAGCTTACTTGGCTTAGGAGGGCAGACTTGCCCTTCAAAAGGCCAAACTGTGTGGGATATTGTCCAGTTAAGTTGCCTATGTCTGCATAAATGAGTTCTGTTATGCTACATTCCATAGCTTGCATATGATGCTGGCAAGGTTGATAGAGCCTATAATTATCTGGGTCTGTAGAGCCCCCCCAGACCACCCCCCCATGTGGGAGAGTCACAGTGGCTGTTCTCCAGGCATCAGGCACAAAACATTGAAGACAGGATGAAGTTAAACTGTTAAAGTAGACAACCATATTTGGCACTGATGAGAATGCAACCTTTTATGTTGTCTGATCTTACAGAAGTAGTATTTTTAGCCATTGATAAGATATTCTAAAACTTATTCCAAGGTGATTTCAGAGGGAACTAAATTTTCACGGATAGTGAGGCAACCAATATCATTCAAGAGACCAAACTGTTGAGGGGGTCATACTTTCGATTAGAACACTGCTTCATATTGCTTCACAGGTCTGCTGTAAAAGCCCACATCCTTCATGTGGGGAGTATATTTTAAGTGAAATATCACTTTTACCAAAGCAGTGGTTACCAGAGTATATGTCCCCTCCACACTAATATCAATCCTTCTACATTAGTAGCAGCCAGCTCCAGTCCTTCCTAACTTCAACTTGTGTTCACTGTCCCTGTATCAGAAGGCAGGCTATTCAATGTGGTTTGTCTAAATCAGATTGGTAACAATGGGGTAGTCTTGTTCACACCATTAGAAAGCAGGGACATACATGACTAGTATGTAAACTAACTTACCTCAATCCCCATGCAGCAAACCATTTCCTAAAGAACTGAATGTTTATCAATACACTACAGACAAGTACAGATATGGATTGGTGCAAAATGAACATTTTTTGTTTAAGGCAGTATGGTTTAAGGGAATTAAAACATCATCAGATATTTCTATATGTCTTCTCAAGTTTTAGAACATACTGTGCTAGTAAAACTGTTAAGTGTCAATGCCACAGCATCACCCAATACTTGGTAAGAATGAGAAGGAGACCATCATTTTGCAAAACAAAGTCTTTCATTAATGCTGGAATAGTATTGTCATCTGAAATAATATTGTGTTAAAAGCGAGTGAGTAAATGAATGGGAAATAAATATTTGAGTTTATAAACTTAAGATGACTGGTTAAAAGTCTTAGGAAGTATAGCATGCATTACAAGCTAGACAGTGATATATAGTACTTAGAAGAGTCTGTGAAAAGGATATCCATTAGTAAGTGTTTAACAGGAACTTTGTCTGCAGGAGCTTGGAAAATCTTACATTATTCTAGAAAAATGTATAACATCTCTGAGAAATGAGAGAAATTCTTACCTGTATCAGGTGATAGAGATGAATAAGCCCACCTCAGCAGTTATGGCCCATGTTCATTAAACAGTCTCACCTAAAATCCCTTACTGTTCATACTATGGTTGTACCTGTCCTACGCTGTGACGGTGAGATAGAAGTTTACTATCTCCTTTAGATGAAGTGAGGTCTGTGCACTGGCATGTCTCCTAATACTGTAATAGTAGGTTACTGGTTCCATTTTAAGGTGTGTATATTCTCCTGTGCCATTATATTGAAAAAAAGGTTACTATCTTCTTTTTGATTAAGGTCTGTGTACTGCCCTGCCCTTTAAACTGCTGTGTTTGTTTATCACAACCTTTTAGATTGAATAAGATATTTGGTTTTCCCCTTTCCTTACACCGTGATGATAATTTATTGCTACCCAGTCAGGATGATTAAAGTTTATGGATGCTAAGTTGGTGCTCTTGTTTTTAAGATTCCTTATATGACCTTGTCTGTGACAAATGACTCAACACCTCCAAGAATTTTAAAAAATGGTGCTGAAGACATTGCTGCACTCCCAGGTGGCATCTGCTGTCCTCTCAGTGGCATGTGAGATGCCTGGCATCTATAAATATGCAGAGGTTGTATCAAATGCAAAACTTAAAATCCCTGTAATATGGCATTGTAAACTACAGAGCTGCCTCTCCACTCCTTACACCTGTCTTCTCCTCTTCCTGCTCTGGCTATGATTATGAAAAAGTCTGCATATGTCCAGTTGTTTTATGTTTATCACAGCCTATGGCCTTTTGTGTTGTAGGTCATATGACTTCTGTCTAGGATGTTTATTTCTGATGACTGTTAATGGCTGACATTATAGGAAGCATGGTTATGAGTATGACAACAGAAGTTATGCATGTGTGAACAATCCAGTTAATAACACCTATGATTAACAGTAATCCTGTGAGTGACCACTCTGGGATAGAGACAAATGACCAACCCATTTAAGGATTAGTTAAATATGACTGCTCAAAAGGTCTGTCTTGGGTACATTATGGAGCATCATGACTAGAGCAGTTCTTAATACTTCTGATATGAATCCAGTGGAGAGGCTGAGACTGACTAGATCAAATAAGGAGTCAGGCAGGCAGTGTTTGGTGCAGAAAGAAAACAACTTGGCACATAATCATGGCCCATGGAACCAGAGTTTTCAGCCTTGGAGAGTGTGCTTAGGACTTATTCAGAGATTACTTTTTTTGGGGGGGTGTGTAGACATGTTAATATGCTGTGAGTAATTTAGCAGAGATAGAGTGATGAAGTCTGAGCTGAATGTATCCCCTATTATGTTGGCAATTTCCGCATGAATCAAGTCTGTGATGTTATTTATTAACTCAGAGCAATCTGGCTATTATTTCTTAAGCTCCTGACATAGCTGGAGAAGGCTTTGTGTTTAACTATAGTTCCAGTGGCATTTCATAATTCATACTTGCTCTTGGAGGATTTTATTGTTTCTAAGATCATCAGTGATTATTTTGAACTCTGCTGTAGTTAATGGGGTATAAAGTTTGCTTTTATTGGAAGGAATTTCTTCATCTTATTGTACAGTTTCTTGATACTGGGGTTCCACCAAATTGTTCTTTTACTAAATTTGGGAATATTTATGACTCATGGGTACAGAAGCATCAAAACTATCTTGGAGGTGGGCTTAGAATTTATCTGTGAAAATTAAAGCATATGAAGCAGGGTAATCTTGGTGAGGAGGGTGTTCACATTTCATCAGGTCATCATTTAGCTGGAGTAGGTTTGTCTTGGATTAGTCCTTGAAGAGGGAGGTCTTTCACCTACAGTAGATTTTACTGCATGATGGTCCGATATGACCAGTGTTTTGTTAACTGTGGGAATGGGGGGTGCTACATTTGTGAAAAACAGGTCTAATGTTTTTGAGCTCATTGCTGGGATTTGAACTAGTTGGTCCAAGGTGTTAGCATTAATGAAATGCAGTAATCTTTGCATATTATTTGACTTGGTGTAGGCTTCCCAGTGTATGGAGAGACAGTTGAAGACACCCAAGAGGATAGTGTTGGGTTCTGTGGTAAAGGATGTCAGTTTAAGATATGCCTCATGGTTTATCAGAGTCATAGAGGGGGTATGGTAGTTGACTACTATGTTGTACTGGGTTTTGTTTATCATAAGAATAATGTGGAGGAGTTCTAGGTCATTGTCCTACATTACCAGTCTAGAGATGCAATGGTTTCTTAGGAACACAAATACACTGCCACAAGCTATAATATCCAGCTCAGGGTCTGAAGGAGTAGTAAGCAATAAATCTCTGCACCTAGAGGTGTTTTCTGTGTTCTGGAACCATGCTTCAGTGAAAAAGCGTAGATCAATATTTCAAGGGTTTGTGATGACTCTAACGAGTAAAACTTTTTATTTAGGCTTCAAGCATTGAACTGTGCTACATGTATATGATTTGCTTGTGGGTGGCCAAATCTGTAGGCAATGTCAGGAGACTGACCTTTCCTAAAAAAGGCACTATGGGGGAAGACAAATGCTTAGGCAGTATACAGAAACCACGAGAACAGAAAGGGAGAGGGAGAGAGAAAGAGAGATGTAGACCATTGTCAACCACCTCATCCGAGGCTGATATATTGGATCCTCTTAGAATGACACCAGTAATTAAGCCAATAATTAGTCAGTTATCTTTTGTTTGTATTGTGGCATCATTCTTGACAATGGCAGGATACTGCTCAATACTAGTTTCACTCCTTTTCCAGAATGTTTTCCATCGTATCTATTATATATAACTTTATATGCTCCAAGGAGGTGCATTTGAAGTTATATGTGTACCTGGGATGAAGTGACTTGAGGGCTTTAGTGATGTTACACATCTTGGCACTTGAGAGGTAACTAACCGCTACTACCCTGTATTTGCTCAGCCTGTTAATTGGAGCATCTCTGTGTCTAACTGTAGAGTCTCCAAAATGAGGATATTACAAGATGAGCTAGCTTGGTCTTGCTGCCTTAAGGGCTTCTGCCTGCTAGTTATGTGGCCCCTGTTAGTGTCTGTATTTCCTATAGTGTCAGAGCAAGCTGTTGATGTTGCAGTAACTGTAAAAGGTAAACCTGAAGATTAGAATTCACTGGAGACTTTTTTTAAAGATTTTTTAATGACATCAGCATAAGAAGGTTTAGAGTTTGTAATCTGCAGATGTTGCATACCTGTGGATGGGGATAAGTGTTAAGCTTACTGTGTGTAGGTGACTCAGAGAGGAACACCTCCAACTGAATTAAGTATTTACACCTCTCACAAACAGAGTCCTCTGAGTTTATTAGGAGTTTATCAGTGAACATGAGACAATTCATACACTGACTCAGGATTCCATGTGCTATAAGGCTGGCAATTGAGGAGAGTTGTGTTGACTCCACATGATGACCAGTAATGTTAGATATAAAGTAGGTGAGAATCTAAAGGGGGTTGGGAAATATTGCAGCTTTGGAAGTTAGTTGTACTGGTCTTATGTTCAACCTAAACCTTCACTACTCAGTGCAAGTGTTAGACTGCGCAAGTCAGTGCAGCTCAGTGGAAGTTTGTGAAACTCAGCACAAGCAGTTTAAATAAAGCAGAAATGGATAAGGAATGAACCAATATTATAAGAATGCACTCTTTCTGTAGTATAAGAGAAAATTTGACTTGCACGTACTACCCACTACAGATATATCCCTGCCACTGCCCTGTGTTGAGCACTGCTCTTCTCAGGAAATATAATAGAAGTAAAGAAAGAACCAATGAAAATAGATGAAATCCAAAGCCCAAGCACAGACCCTTTAAGATATATAGCAACGTGTCTAACACTCACTTAGATAAAATCACAACTGATTATAAGATGGCCTCCACCCCTGACCAAGCAGATTCATTCAAAGCAGTGATTTAAATGGAACAAAGCAGTATTAAACAAATCAGAGCAGCTCACAAAGGCCAAAGTGCAGCAAGCAATATCAGGCAAGGCAGCCCCAGCTAAAAACAATTAAAATGATATAAAAATAGTGACGGTACTTAAAAAAACAGCCTGTAACACCTAAAACAACATAAAAGTAGTAACACGCAATGCAACAGAGCAACTATAGACCTAGCAACCTCACCAGCCTTATCCAAAAGGTAGCATACTGCAGTCATTATGGACCTCATAATCAAAGACATAGACGGTCTTCAAACCTTGAACCCTGACCAATTTGTGTTTGTTAAAGGCAGTTCCTGGCTCTTAAACCTGATGAATTTTTTTGAATAAGTCACTATGGCATTAAGACTCAGGTAAATCAGTTCACATGACATACCTGGATTTGACCAAAACCTTTGATAACATTCCACACTTAGGCATCATTGAGAAGCTAATCCAACTGAAAGTAAACTCTTATGTTACCAGCTGGATATCCAACTGGCTTATTGAGAGAGCCCAGTCTGTTAGTGTTGCAGACACACTCAACTAAATGAGTAGTTACCAGCACAATTTATCAGGAACTGGTCCTGGGATCACTTCTCTTTGAGGTCTACTTTATTTAGTATTTGTTAACCGGGAAAGTCAAACTTGGAACAAAGCCAATTTTCAGCAGCAGCCCAGGGAGAAACACTCCAGACACATCTTTGCAATGTGGGAGGAAACCAGAACACCTGGAGGGAACCCACACAAACTCAGGGAGGACATGCAGACTCCACACTGAAGGCACTCCAGCTGAGAATCGAACTGGGGAACCTCTGGCTGTGAAGCGACAACACTACTGCTGCACCACTACACTGTCCTACTTACCTGATATTGAAGCAAACACCAAAGGCATGTGGCTGATAAAGTTTGCAGATGCCTGTAAACTCAAAGCTGTCATAAATACCACAGAAGGACCTATGTATTCTCCAGGAGGGTTTATCTCATGATATTAAGTGGTGCTTGGACAATGGCCTCAAACTAAATTGCCAAATAAATGCAGCATTGTGTCAGTTGGCAAGCCTGGACAATCTTTCATAGATGACAACCCCCCCCCCCCCTAAAAATCAACTTGGTCATCAGGGACTTGAGAACCTTCATTGACAATGAACTATATTGTGCGTACCATGTGACCACTACTGTTAGAAAATCCTTTTATATAGTCAGACTAATCATGTGGGGCATATCTTTAGATCCAAGGAAGTCATTGCCACCCCTCTACTCCTTATAAGACCAATTATAGAATATAATGCCCCCTTTGTACAAACGTGGCTAGGCAAATGAACCAGCTCCAGAGGCTGTGGCATTTCCATACAAAAAAAATCAAGATCATGTCCTCCTTGAGTTACTCTGACTGCTATAAAATGCTGTCACTCTTTACCATTTCTTATAGACACTACTGAGAGGAGTTTACTGCCATGCTTTCAGACCATCAAAATATCTAGTCTCATGTCACCTGCTACACTTCCATAAAACTAATACTGTCTTAATCACTGACTGAATAGGCCTAAATTATCACCAAAACATTAAGATGACCTTTTAGTAGAATAGCTGTGTTTCACAGAAAATACCTCTTTTATGGAACTGAATCCTCTAGACGTAAAACATACTAACTCCATGACCCTTTTAAGTGTAACCTGGATGGCTGCACAGGCAGTCGTAAGTACAATCCTAGTCTGGGCTTTCTAGACCTCACAGAAAATGGACAAAATTAAGTCAAGTTCTGGTATTAAGTCATATATTTGTAAATTGGTGGGATTGTTGGCTAGGCTACAAATGGTCCCCTGGACCAAAAGCCTAGTATGAACCTATGAACCTGTAAACCAAAAAGTGGAGTGAAATTGGCCAGTGTTGATTACCAAAGAAAATAAGAACTAACTAACTAACTAACTAACTAACTAACTAACTAACTAACTAACTAACTAACTAACTAAATGACCCCTGGAACCTTTTTAAGTAGATTGCGTTTTCTAGTTTCAGTATTTTCCTTGACTGGAAAATCTATGGCTATTCTAGTTCTCCTAACTCATTAGGCTAGCTTGAGCCACATAGAATTTCAACATTGTATTCATAATGGCATGAATCAATGAAGATTATAAGGAGAAAACAAATTCATGGGAGCAACTAAACATGCTCCTGGATTCAATAAACTCCGTGCCTGAATCTCCGTGCAGGAATAGTGCTATTCCTGCACGGAGTGGTTCATGTCCATGTAACATTAGCATTAACAGCAGCATGTCTTGCATATTCATAAAGGCGTGCTGCTGTTAAGGCTAAATGGCTACAAACAGTGAACGAGTGCAGGGGGCGTGTTAAAGTAGTGCACGGACATTGAACATGCTCCCTGCACTCAAAATGCTGTACAGCACTTTCAAAAGTATTCCAGTGTCTGCGGGCACTGAAATGAGATTAAAATGAGTATTTCAGTATCTGCAGACACTGAAATAGCTAGGGGAGCAAGAAACAATGCATGGGGGTTGCGACAGGTTCTGTCACACACCCCCTGCATTGTAAAACTGTCATATGGCACTTTGCAAGTGCTATATGTGTCCGTGGACACTGGCAGCTAATAAAATAGCTATGTCAGTGTCTGTGGACACTGAAGTAACCAGATCAGATCATTGAGGAAATGCAGGGGGTGTATCACAGGTTCTGTCACACACCTCCTGCATTGTTAAAGTGCCATACGGCACTTTGCAAGTGCTGTCAATGTCCATGGACACTAACAGCTAATAAAATAGCTAATGCCCATGTCTGCAGACACTGAAATAGCCATCAGATCATTAAGGAAATGCAGGGGGTGTGTGACAGGTTCTGTCACATACCCCCTGCATGGTAAAAGTGCCATACTGCACTTTGCAAGTGCTGTCAATGTCCATGGACACTGACAGCTAATAAAGTAGCTCATGTCCATGTCTACAGACACTGAAATAACCAGCAGATCATTAAGGAAATGCAGGGTGTGTGTGACAGGTTCTGTCACACACCCCCCTGCTTTGTAAAAGTGCAGTACGGCCATAGCAGTCAACTGTGCAGGTGTTTGCAGAATGCCCAGATACCTGTGTCACATAGTTTTATCCTCCTAGAGCAATAAAGCAGTACAAAGCCATAAATAATGGGGGGACAAAGCCACAAAAATAGGGAAACATCTAAAATATTGCACTGACAAACCTGAAAGCTGATAAAATAAAAGGCTTGCAGTAGCATGGACTTCCTGCAGGATATGAAGACTAAAACAAAAATATCTGCCATATGAAAGTGCCATACGGCCATAGCCGTTAACTGTACAGCTGTCTGCAGAATGCCCAGATGCCTTCCCCGCATACTTCTCACTCTCCTAGAGCAATAAAGCAGTATAAAGCCATAAATAATGGGTGGACAAAGGCACATAAATAGGGACATGTTATACATAGTGCACTGACAAACCTGAATGCTGACAGAATAAAAGCTTGGCAGTAGCATGGACTTCCTGCAGGGTATGAAGACTGAAACAGAAATGTCTGCTATGTGAAAGTGGCATATGGGCAAAGCTCTCAACTGTACAGGTGTCTGCAGAATGCCCAGACGCCTGTCTCACATACCCGTCAACCTCCTAGAGTAACAAAGCTGAACAAGGACATAAATATATTTTTTTCCATACTAAGGCATGTTTAAGCATAGCTAAGCAGGTGTGCACGTTATGGCCCTCTGCCCACCATTGCTTAAATCCCCCTGAGGAGATAAATAAAAATATACAGCTAAAATTCCCGAACTGAGATAGTGTAGTGGTTAGAGTCCTGGCTTTACATGCAGACATTCATGGTTTGAGTACTAAAACAGGCAATTTATTTTTACAAGGGAAAGCAGTGTTAAAATCATTATTTTTATCTTAAAGCATCTAGTAATTGACGTTTGTTAACCAGGGTAGTGTAGCTGGTGTAAAATGGAAGTGTGAGGGCATATAATATGTGAAACCACCCATGTATACACAATTGTCCCATACAGTATAGTCACACTCCTTGCTAATGTAATGAAAGCACATAGAGGGATGTCATGTAAAATAAATCATATACACTTACTAAATGAAATCATTAGTCTGATTTTTTGTTTGTGTCTTTCGGCTTTTCCTGGTTAGGGGTTGCCACAGTGGAACTCTGGTCCGCTAATGATTGGCAGTTGATTTTTACGTACCGGCTTGCCAGGCCTGACGCACAACCTTCAACGAAGGTACGCCCATTCATGCATGTCTCCACACAGAAGACGCTCTAGCTGAGAATCGAACCAGACAGCATCTTACTGTGAGGCGTCAACACTACCGCAGCACCACTACCGCGGGTTACGAAATCATTAGTCTGATAATTTTTTAAAAATGAAAAGTGAGCAATGGTTAGCAATGCTCAGTTATGCTTACCAGGTTTAAGCATCACTTAGACATGAATACTAAGCATTAGGTAGCTCAGCTAAGCAGATTTGCACTCAGCAATTACCCCTTTAAGCAATGTTCAGCTTAGCTTAGTGGATTTGCGCACTGCTTAGCACAGCTTAACATGTTAAAAATGGTCCAATGATGGCAAAAGGTGACAATCTCACCTTATTTAAATGGTGCAGATGGAATTACCACCAGAATCTGTTATAGTTCATCTGTGCAGGTACTATGGCTGGTGTAGGTGAAGGATCGCACTTTCGGGCGCAGTGCTGGAGCATTCAGGAATCCAGGGTCATGGCTGGACTTCTTGTAGAAAACCATCAGGAGAGACTGCTGCAGGGCCAGTACCAAGGCTCACAATACAAAGCAGAGGCCTAGGACTGTCTCGTACATGATCTCACCAGTGGTTCTGGCATCCCCCATACTGGTGAGCAGGTATGGTACCACTATTCTAACCTAAAGTGGAGGAAGGGGGTGATCTTGGCCCAGTGGATTCACTATAAAGTAGTTTGTAGCAAATACTAGCCTGAGAATGAGATAGACAGGTATGCATAATGTTTGTTTTTCTCCCCTACTGCTGCAGCAGAGAGGGCTAGTAACATAAAAGCCCATGCAGACAGACTGCTGAGGCTGCACCAACATGCTGGTGAGTACAAATCTATTTTGCAGAATAGTGTGAAAATAGCTAACAAGGAATACATTGCTTACTGCTAGTAGGTATACTGTTACTGTGTTAACTAAATAAATAAAAAAGTTTGACCGACTAATATTGATATATAATAAAGATCCCCCCAAAAAACTGTTGTGTTTATTCTGGTATGTTGTTGTAGACATATAGAATGTATACAGGTTCTTCAAAGCAAATGTGGGTGTGACAGCATACATTAACTGAGGTTGTTCTGTGAACCAGCTATTATGAAATACTGTATATGGTACAGCTGTAAAACAAGATATAACTGAAATGTGAAATGTATACTTCACTATGCTCTGAACCCTGAATAGTAACGTGTAAAGTTTCAAAGTGTGTTCCATCCAGCATTGCCTTGTGTTAATCTTTGCTTTCCAGATTGTAGTAATCCAAAGGATTAATGCACAATACAGTAACTATCTGTCATGCATGCATCACAGGATTACAAGTTCAGACTGTCTAACCAAGAGACTATTAGGCAGAAACCAGTGAAACAAGAAACAGCAGTTCCCCGGTAGCTCAGTGTGATGCAAAACAGCTTAGTTGTTAATTTTGCACACCCAAACATGGTTCAAGTCAGGGAGTGGTACTAAGGTGTGTGCATATCGACACACAAGAACTCAGGAATAAATGTAAAAACAGTCAGGTAGTGTTAACAGATATTTTCTCCACAGGTTTTACAGGTAAGGAAATGGTAGTAGCTGTATGAAGGGTATACTAAAAAAACTGTGTAGTACTGTTCAATTGTCCCACCACATGCCTGCAAATGACAGCAGGATAGGTACATACAGCATGCACTTTTCCCAATGCATGTCTCTCAAGTGTCATGCTGTCACAGCTAGTGGTCACTGCTGCCAGTAACCCTGGACACAGATAGGAAACCAGTTGGCCCAGTGGATCCAAGATGCACGGTCACAGAATGCTCCAGTAGCACACTCACATTACAGCTGTTCAGCATACCGCTCCTGTGCCAGATATGTAACCCTGACATGTACGAGTCACCTCTAGTCATGTATCCAGAGTTGTCATAGCTTTCCCCATACCATTCCAGGCTGACAGTTTAATAGGTATCTTTGTGCTATAGAAGCTATGGGTCATAGGCAGATGTAAAGTGAGGACAGACCCATAGAGTACTGAGCAGTACTGTTGTAGAAAATAGAAGCATAAACAGTTGTTAATGGACTTTTTGTCTCTCCCCCACCCCTCATCTGGTTCAGTACTATAATTCATATACTATAGGTATGTTTTTCTCCAAACCTAATGCTGGGACTTGTGTTTGATTATTGTTCATATATTTGATTGGTTGCATGTTAACATAACTTGTTCAAATACCATTGCTGGTGGCCTGTTGTCATCAATGTTACTGGCATGCTGTTACAATGCATACTGTTGTTCCATTTATGCATGTGTTTGTTTTGCTATGTAACTGTTTCAAATCTGTTTTATGGGGTTAGTTGGAACATCCATGCATGCTGTTATAACTAATCTTGAAATGTGTTGTTCATGACTAACCAACATATTTTCTAAAACCTCAACACCATAGTACGTTTGGGAAGGCAGATCCTGGTGGATCTGAATGTCCCGCCTCATCTGGCCATGGTACATGGCCCCAGCATGTCTGGGACCCAACCCAAGACTTCCTCATCTGCAGGACCAGCAGATGAGGAAGTCTTGGGACCCAACCCAAGACTTCCTCATCTGCTGGTCCTGCACCACCTTCAGGTGGAACCACCTCAGGGAATGGGGCCCGTCCCTCCCTGGGAGCTGGCACGGACAGGATCCTGTCATCTGCAATAAGTTCCAGGGTTTGGTGCGCAGCACCATTCGATCAGAGTTGGGTGGGCAGCTGTGCCAAATTGAGGGCCGCCTGGTGCAGCTTGAGGGGCAGGCAGCCCCTCCTGTCCAACCCCCAGCACAGCCACCTTCAGGGCCGTGAAGGAGCAGTAGTGACTGCCCATGGGTGGGGACCTCATAGGTTCATAGGTAGGTACTAGGCTATTGGCCCAAGGGCCTATATAAGCCTAACCAAAAAGATACCCTGGCTTTCGCCACCCAAGAAAATTATTTTCCTGTGCCCCTGTCAAGCAGAGCCACAGAAGTGATCCCTGGGGTGAATTTCCTATTTCCCATCCAATCATCAAGATTTTTCTTGAAAAGTGCTAATGAGGAGCTCTGTTTGACATAGGTAGGTAATCTGTTCCAGAGTATGGGAAGTCTCTGGGACAGGAATCTATCTCTCCAGCATGTTCTGTTTATTGTAGTGACAAGGTTTAGGTCCCTAGAGTGTGTAGCTCAGAGGAATTGGGATTTAAGTGGAGCATGTCCAACAGCTCTGGTTTGACATAGCTTTGTATGTTAGGCAGAGATCGCCTCTGAGTAGGCAATATGCAATGGAGTAAAGTCTATCCCACTGTATCCTTTTGGGGGCTCATAGGCTTTGGATTCCCAAGCACCTTCCCCATCAAAGGTGTTTACCTCCCTCATGTTGTCATATACTGATCCTGTCTGCTGTCTTGTCTGTCTGCAAATGCAACCTATCCCACCCAACCTACCTCCCCAACATCCCACTCTCATCTTAAAAAAAAGGGCAACTGTCCCGCAAAAAAAAAAACATTACCCTATACATAGCTATACATTTTGCCCCATGTACAGTGAAGCTAATCAATCAACCCACAGATTACTCTGCAAATGTCTGTCACCAACACCCCCCCTGTGGGGTGTGAGGCTGTAAATTCCAAATTCTACACCTTTAATTCATAGCTGTTGCTGCTGAAGAAATGTAGAGCTATGGTCTTTTCCTACACCCATCCTGCACATCCCTAGCTGCTTTTCATAATGCTTTACCCTCTGCTTGCCCCTCTTTCTTCACTTTCCTATCACCCTTTCTTCTTTTCTTTAAAGGATATTAGTGTGGGTGTACGTGGGAGTATGGAGTGCTAAGCAAAGCTAACAGGGCTTAACCATCTGTTAGCATAGCTTAGCTCCACGCAAAACAACGCAAACCCACTTACAACTGCTTAAAAATGCCTTAATCACTCTGTCCCCATCAGCCCTTGTTCTGTCTGGCAACAAAATAATCAGCCCTGTCAAATCTTGAACCTGGGATGCTGTGCACTACAATCACAGCAATGTACCACATCACCATCTAAGTTGTAGGAATGGGTAATGTGTTTAGAAAACATATCATGCACAACAGTCATTCAACATCTTCTTCTTCCTTTGGCTTTTCCCAGTTAGGGGTCGCCACAGCGGATCACCTGTCTGCTCATGATTGGCAGTGGAGTTTTACAGTGTCGAGTTGCCAGCCTGGCGCCCAACCTTCCACAGAAGGCACACACACGTACACACTCATGTCTAGGGCCAATTTCGAGTGTCCAATCCACCTACAGCATATCTTTGGGATGTGGGAGGAAACCGGAGCACCCGGAGGAAACCCACACGACCACAGGGAGGACATGCAGACTCCGCACAAAAGGTTCCCCAGCTGGGGATCGAACTGGAGAACCTCTTGCTGTGAGGCAGCAACGCTAACTGCTGCACCACCGTGGCCGCCCCAAAAGTCATTCAACATGAGGGGGAATTATATAGCTGCAGTACTGTTATATACATATATATATATATATATATATATATATGTGTGTGTGTGTGTGTGTGTGTGTGTGTGTGTGTGTGTGTGTGTGTGTGTGTATATATATACCAATATCTCATTCACTCTCTCTCTCTCTATAAATATATATATATATATATATCTAAATATATATATATGTGTGTGTGTGAGTATATATATATATATATATATATATATATATATATATATATATATATATATTCATACATAGATATATAGACAGATAACCAACTTCTTATTGCAATGCATCTGTAAAAAGCCTGACAAATGGGGGGATAAAGGGCAAACAATAGTGACATCTTTGAAATATGTCTGTCATATGCGTAGAAGTTTGCTACAGTGGCATGGTTTGCTTTAACATACAATGCCAGATAGATTCCAGGTTTGAAACACAAATGAATGTCATTATTTACTGATGTCAATTTTCACATCTTCCCATTGATTTCTCAGAAACCCCCAACTGTTGTGACCAACAGACAAAACATATGAGCTACGCATCTGGACAGTGTCTAGACATCTGGACAGTGGAGTGGTATGACTACACTTATGTAACAGAATGGAAAAACCCATGACAGCTGCCAACCATGTCACCCAGCACCATCTGAATCACATTAAGATCAACACAACACTAACCCAAATCAGCTCTGGGCAATTACCCATGTATATCCAAATATATCATGCACTACAGGGACGGAACTGTAGGGAAAAGTAGATAGTGGTGCAAAAATGTCCACCCACATCCATTTGCACAGCAACATACTAGTACCCCAAATGAACTCTAGAGTAGAACGACTGTTTGAACGAACATGTCCTGATTCCCAGTCACACACTACACTGATATATACTGGCCCAACTCACAGTGTACTGGGAATCCCGAGGTGTTATAGGACATTTCTCAGTCTGCCCCTACAAACATGCACACCTGATAGACCACCAGCAGCTGTAGCAGCATGCACAGTCAGATAGAAAAAGGATCTGTGACACTCACATCTGCTACTCTCCCTACTCAGCCAAACATCTGCACACAACACTGCTACACAATCTTGGCAGTCACTTCACAATGGCCAGACATACATAACTCTCATATGTACAGATCTCCACAGAATGTCCAGGGTGTGAGACCATATTCATGGCCACTGCTGCATTCCACTTCCAGGAGTCTGCTAAGTCAATGGGAAGATACCTTGAGTGCAGTCACTAAATAAAGATTTTGCATACCTCTGACCCTCTTACTGCAAGACATCTGGACAAAGCATGACATACTTGAGGGCCAGGGGGCCAGAAAGAGGAATATATCTCACATAATGGTTTTACAAACTAAAACAGTTGCCAGTGTCACAGGCTTTGTTGTAACTTAACATTCCTGAAGGATATGATGTCTGAAACACCAATGGATGTCAACAGTTACTGACTACAATCCTCACATTATCCTACTGCTTCCACAAAAACAGATGTTGTCTGAGGAACAAACCAAACATAGCAGGCAAACCCCTGGGCAGTCTGTGGCCATCAGGACAGTTGAGAGGTATGTCAGAGACATATCATTGTCAGACGTCAAGTCACGCAGTAAATGCATGTCCAGATGAACCCTGTTAAACTAGCAACCCTCTAGGTGTATAACAGCACTACTGACTTACAATCTTTACCCAATTCTGGAGCTTTGTTTCCCATGTTGCAGGGCTGTCTCCACATGTCCTCTCCTGAGATGTATTCCCACCTGCTGTCTGTGAAGCTGTAGCCCCCACACTTCCATAATGTCCTTCACACAGGCAAGGAAAAGGAGCAAGGCACACATGAAGGCCATAATTATAGCACTATTTTGCAATGGCATTGGCAAATGGAAAGACAACACAGCCGTTCTGGATACAAGTAGCAAGTGGGAGACACTGATTGATGCACAGGCCATCACCTGCTCATGAGCAGTACCTACAAAAGGTAAGCTGCTGCCTATGCAACACAGGTCTCAACCCATCTACACAAAGGCAGACTACGACTACACAAACCTAACCATTTGCATTGTTGTGAGGGAACTCCTGAGCACTATAACAGGTATGTCAATCATGTAAGCTTGTAATGGAATGCAGAAGGGGGGATGCAATGATTTCAAATGGGACATTAAACACTAGGCTGCAAAAAGACCTGCTGGACTCACATGCTGCTGTTAAACACCTATGACCATTTCCACTTGCCCTGCCTGCATTGACATGGATCACATCTCTGGCCCCTGAATCACCCCAGCAAAGGTCAGCTCATATATAAATACTAATGGAATTTCTGTTGTCCAATACTGAGTGTGTCACTGGTAGGCCAGCTACCTGGGATGTTTTAATTATTCATATGTCACCTGTGAATGCTACTCTGATACATATGCTTGTCTTACAAATGTAAGATATGTCCATAGGGTATGTTCATACTACAAAACAGGTGCAGATGTGTGTGTTGAACTGTATGTGATATACTGAGCCCATACCTGACAACTGTCCAGAGTTTTGCAGACTGAACATGTCTGCCTCATATTTGTAGTCAATACCTCAGACAGGTGTATTTTGTCTGGCACATCACTGGCAACCCATTAATGACTGAAGTCATAACAAATTAGCATACAGTTCATTCCCAGATGTCATATCCTGCAGAGTACACCTGTGAATGTGACACCGTCTTTGCTGGTAACTAAGTGTGTTTCAGCTTGATTCATAAAGTGACACTATTTACTGGCCTTTGCCCACCACTGATGTCTGCCTTTGTGCATATGTATTGCTCTAACAGGTGCAAGGTGTCTTACCATGAAACCCATGTCAATGCAAGCATACCTTGTCCTAACAGGTGCGAGGTGTCTTACCATTAAATCCATGTCAATGCAAGCATACCTTGTCCTGTAGGATGCTGACATTTGTGCAGTCACTGACACCTTTCTAGCTGTGGAGAGCACACCAACCTTGCCAGGTGACTCATCCCATCATACGTTTAGACCCCAAATGGAGGCCCGCAAAGACACAGGATTTGGAGTGTTGAACATTAGCATACAAATACACACCTCCAGGCTGGCCAAACAGTATGACGCATGAGTGACATCCCGAGTGCAGTTAACAGTTGATAAAACTCCTACTCAAATCATAGCTAGCTACAGGCCTCCAACCATGACTATGGACACCCACCACAGCTATTTGGTTATGCTGGAATCTGTCAGGACTCAATCATCTACCCTACTCCTGGGTGACTTCAAATACCAAACCATAGTGTGCCTGACCTATGCCACCTGAACATGAATGCACATAGATTCTTTGGCTTTGTCAATGGCAATGCAGTGGATCAGCCGGTCAACGCTCCTATGGTAGGTGGGAATCTCATGTACCTGGTCCTAACCAACATGAGTAGCTACTGTAGCACTCCTATATCTGACCACATAGCCATCACTGTTCAGGTCACCATCTCCCCTGCCCCCCCCCTTTACAGTGTCAAATGAATGAACTGTACAAAATGATTATAAATCCCCTCAGAGCAGGTTGAAGTAGCTGTACAGCCAATGTCCCATTTGCTGGAACTAGCAGCAGTGTCCAGGGCCACACCACAATACCATGTGGGGACCTACATAGCTATATGGCCTCAGCAGTACCTGACAGGACATCATCTCCCTCCAGGTAGGGTAAACACCTGTGGTGGACAGCAGCAATACACAAATAGCATAATAGGTAGAAACAATTGCTGGATGGGACAAGAAGGAACAGGTGCCTCATTGGAAGCAATGTCACCTTGGTCTGCACAAGCAAATAAGGGCACAGGTGATGTACTCTAAGGCTGTCTTTGAGTGCAAATCGGACACATCCACCAAGGCAAATCACTAGGCCTTTCACACATGTATCTGCAATTCCAGAGGCAGCACACAAATCTGTTCTGTAGTGGTGGTCAGTAACACCACATGCACATATGGCATAGATATAGGCAACCAGCTGCAGACAGGTGAAGTGTAAATACCACCCCCCTGTCCCCCCAGTGGTAAACATGTGCATATACAGCACTTGCCCCCCTCCCCTCATCATCAGGAAGCATGTCCATAATGCCCTGTCAAAGGCAACACACAGAGGTCTCCATAGGCATGATACCATCCCTGGCTGCATCCCACATAAACACAGGCATGGGGTCTAAGATCCATTCTGCACTGTAGTCAACCACAGCCTGAGCACTGATGTCATCCCATCTGCACAGAGGACAGCCACTGTAATTCCTATACACAAAGGTGGAGCAATCAACCAACCCAGCCAATAAGCACATCAGCCTAACTAGTGTGCTCTGCAAGGGCATGGAAGGCAGTATCAAGGACATTATGTACAGGGACATCGGCAATATTAAAATGCCTGAACCTACACACCATGGTATTGTCAAAGGGAGATCAAGCCTGTTAAACCTGATCAACCTCTCTGCAGTGGTCAACAAACACAGGGACGAGGGGAAGATGGTGAACAATGCCTACCTTCACCTAATCCAATCCTCTCACACTAATCCCCAGGCAGACAGGATACATAAGCCTACACAGCTAAGCACCAAACTGTAGGTTACCAGATGGGTAGCTAACTGGCCCAATGATAGTACCCACTCAGTCAAAGTAGTAGAACCCACCTCTAATAGTAGATTCATCCACAACGGTGTACCCCAAGGATTGGTCCGGGGGCCTCTACTGTTTGAGATATATGTATCTGAGGTACAGGACAAAAGCAGCGGTCTGTGGCTGACCATGTGTATGGAAGCTTGCAAGCTGCCCACTGTCTTACATTCCCCTACTGATGTGGCCACCCCCCAAGAGGCATTCACCCAATTACTGATGGGTACAAGAAACATTACTGCAAACAGAATGCCAGGAGAGGCATCATTTCTCTGCTGTGGCAGATGTCATCCACACTAAGTATGACAGTAATAATGTACTGAGCATACAGTCAGGTGTGAGGCAACTTGTGCACTGTGGTTGATAGCAACCTGACAGTTTCCCACCATGTGGGTGCCATTGTACAGAAGGCCATCTACATGGCCCACCTTACAAATATGTGTATGTCATAGACAGGCCATAGGTAGATGTAAAGTGAGGGTAGACCTCTAAAGTATTGAGCAGTACTGATGTAAAAATAGAGGCCTATGCAGTTGTTAATGGACTTTCTTCTCTCCCCCCACCCCTCATCTGCATCACTAATTACTATTCATATACTACTGGTATGTTTTTACCAAACCTAATGTTGGGACATGTGTTACATTATTGTTCATATAATTAATTGGTTGCATGTTAACATACCTTGTTCAACTGCCATTGTTGGTGGTCTGTTGTGGTCATTGTTACTGGCATGCTGTTACAATGCTTACTGTGGTTCCTGTGATACATGTGTTCTGTTTGCTATGCAACTGTTTCACATCTGTTGTTTTGGGTTAATTTGAAAACCCATGCATGCCTTTAAAACTAATATTGAAATGTTTTGTTCATGACTAACCAATATATCTTGGAAAACCTCAACACCACAGAACGTTTGAGAAGGTCGATCCCAGAGGATCCACCTGTGCCACCCCATCTGGCCATGGCACCGGGCCCAGCACATCTGGGACCCACCCTGGAGCTTCATCTTCTGCAGGCCCTGCACCACCTGGGTGTGGGTGCGGAGATGAGCCTGTCATCTGCCATCAGTTCTGGGGTATGGTGTGTAGTGTCATCTGCTCTGAGTTGGGTGGCCAGCAGTGCCAGATGGAGGGCTGCCTGGCACAACTTGAGGAGCAGGCTGCCCCTTTTGTCCAGCCCCCAGTACAGCCACCATCGGGGCTGTGAAGGTGCAGTCACGACTGCCTGCTGGTGGGGATGTCAGGCCCACCGTATCCATATGGGGGCTTATGGGCCTCTGATTTCTAACCACCCTCCCTGTTCAAGGTGTTTACCCCCCACATTTGTCATATACTGCCCCTGTCTGCTGTCTTGTCTGTATTGTCTCTCTCCCTACCCAACCTACCTCCCCAGACATACCTACAATCCTTCCCCAACATCCCACTCTCATCTTAATAAAAAAAAGGGCATCTGTCCCAAAATAAATCAACGCCCCATACATCGCTGTCCATTTCGCACAGGTGTCCACAGGACACATGTAATCCAGTCCAACTGGCTTGACAACACATTTCTGTTGTCCTCACTCCTCTCTCTGGGGTTTGAGTGCCCAAATTCACCTCCAAATTCTATACAAATGCACAGCTGTTGCTGTATAAGAAATGGACAGGTATGGACCTTCCCAACACCCGTCCTGCACATCCCTAGCTACCTTTCATATTGTTTTCCCTCTGAGTGCCCCTTTCTCACCACTTTCCTATAATCCCTTTTTTTTCTTTTAAAGGAATTAGCATGAGTGTAAGCAGGAGTAAGCGAGTTTGCGCGATGCTAAGTGAAGCCAAAACGAATTAAGCATCTGTATGGTAAATCGTATGTTGGCATCATTTAGTATCACTCAAACCCATGCAAACCTTCTTAAAGATGCTTAAAACTGCTTTAATCACTCTGCTGCCATTGGCCACTGTTCTGCCTAGCAAGAAATTAATCAGCGCTGCCAAGTCTCAAACCCAGGACCCTGTACACTATAATCAGAGTAATGTACCACTACACCATTTGAGCTGTAGGAATTTCAAATGCTTTTTCAAACATATCATTCAGTAGAGTCATTCAACAGTAGGGAAAAAGCTTTGTAGAATCATTCAGGTTTTGTATATATACATATACAGATATATATGCATGGAGATATATATATATATATATATATATATATATATATATATATATATATAAATATATACATGTACATAACATATAGTGCTGTCATACCTCAGAAACATACATCTCAACCTCTTAGAGCAAGACATCTGGGCAAAGGCTTTCAAAATGGGGGATAATGGGCTAAATGTAAGGATGTACTTTAAATATTGCCATTAGAAATTTAGACAGTTGCAAGAGCAACAGGGTTTGCTTCTGTATACATTTTCTGAAGGATATGAGGTCTGACACTGGAATGTATGTCATCATTTACTGACAGAAATCCTCAGATCATCACAGTGATTTACCAGAGAATTATGAATAATTTGTGGAACAGATCAAAAACATGAGCAATAAACCTGGGCATTCTGAAACAATCCAGCCAGTTGACAGGTATGCTCAGAACCCCATAGTGAATTAAATTGCACCAAGCCTGCCAAAGTGGGGGTAGAAAGCCATGAACATAGGGACATATCTGAAATACTTGAGTAGATAAGCTGAGACAGTTGCTGCAGTAACACCATCTGTTCTAACATATACTGACTGAAATAGCACAAAAGCAAGACTCAGTTGCTTCTCATTAGTTAGTGACTTAAATCATCACATCATCCCACTGATTTGTCAGGAATACATAATACTTAAGAGGACCAGACCAAAGATATGAGCCAGACAACTGGACATCCTACACATATCTGGGCATAACATGACATTAGGGAAACAACACTGAGCTGCTAAGCATGTTACCAAGCACTGTCCAAACTACAGTCAGACTGACACAACACTACCCCAAATCAGCTATGGGAAATTACACATGCATTTGCAAAATTATCAGGCACTACAGGGATGTAACAGGAGTGACAAACAGACACCGGTGTGAAAGTGCATAACCAAAACCAATTTCACCACAGTCAGTGACGTGCTGCTAAGCCAAATGAATACTAGAGTATAACGTCTGTGTCAACAGAAATATCCGGTTTGCCACTCATGCACTACCCCTTCATATAGTGCCCCAAGTCACAGTGTAGTAGGAATCCTGAGGTGTTAATGGGACATGCCTCTGTCTGCCTCTGCAAACATATACAGGCGATAGACCACCAGAAACTGGAGCAGCATGCACAGTCAGACAGAAAAGGAGCCATCTACCCCATTACATCTACCCCATTTCCGTACACAGACCAACTAACATTTACACACTACAGTGCTACACAATCCTGACAGTCTGTTAACAATTGCCAGACATACAAAGACCTCTCAACTGTACAGATTCCCACAGAATGTCCAGGCTTTGTCCTCATATATATGGCCTCTCCCTCATAACATGTCTGGCATTCTGCTATATCACTGGGATGATATCAGGAATGAAGGTAGTAAATAATGGTATACCATAACTATCAACCTCTTACTGCATGACATCTGGACAAAGCCTGACATAATTGGGGGACAGAGTCCCAAAACCAGGGGCATATGTGAAATATCGCTGTTATAAACTGAAAAAGTTGCTGGTGTTACAAGGTTTGTTGTAATATATCTTTTCTGAGGGATATGACGTCAGAAACACAAATGGATGTTAGAATTTACTGACTGCAATACCCAGAGTATGCTACTGATTTGCCAAGGAAAAACTCTCTGAGGAACAGACCAAACATTAGAGTCGAACCTCTGGCCATCCTGCAGATAACCCTACAGTTGAGAGTTATGTGAACCACATAACACTGTCAGAATTAAAGTCACACAGAAAATCCATGTCCACACAAACCCTGTTAAACTAGCATTAATCCAGCTGTATAACAGCAATACTTACAGTCTGACCCTAAGTCTGGAACCTTCTCCCCTATTTTGTTGGGCTGTCTCCACATTTCTTGTTGTAGGAGGTATCTCCAACTACCCTCTCTGATGCTGTTGTCCACGCACCTTCATGATGTCCACCTCACAGGTAAGGAAAAGGGGCAATGCCCACATGAAGTACTGAATTATAGGAGTGTGTGGCCATGCCATTGGCTATAGGAATACCAACACAGCTGTTCTGCATGCAATTAACAAGTGGGGGACACCGATTGGTGCACAGGCCATTACCTGCTCATGAGCATTAACTACAAAAGGCAAGCTGCTAGCTATGCAAAACAGGTCTATATCTCTACATGTATAGACAGAGAGAGAGTGAGAGAGACAGAAACAGAAACAGAAACTGAAACCAACAATACTTGTAAAGAAAAAAAAAGGTATGTAAAACAAGTAAGCATGTAGTGGAATGCAGTAGGGGTTATGCAATAATGGGAAGCAGGATGTTAAACAAATATGTCTCAACAAGACTTGCTGTACTGATATATTGCTGATCACCACCTATGGACATAGCATCTGGGTCTGTCTGCAGTGATATAGATCACAACTTAGGCCCCTCAGTGACCCCAGGAAAGGACGGCTCACATATGACTACTATTGGAGTGCATGTTCAATAATACTGACTGTGACACTGCTAGGCCAGCTAGTGGGATGTCGTAAATATCCATATGTTACTTATGAATACAACTATGATACACATATTTGTCTCACAAATCTAAGAGACCTATACAGGGTATATGCATAGTAAACTACTGTTGTAAATGTGTCTATTGAACTGCATGTGATATACTGAGCTCATATCATTCAACTTTCCAATGTTATGCACACTGACCATATGTGTGCCTCATATTTGTAGTCATTTACGCATAGAGTTGTGTTATGTCTGGAAACTCATTAGCAAATTTGTGAAGATTGACATTAGAACATGCTAGTCTACATATGAATTTTAGACATCCTCCAGGGTATTTCTGTGAATGCAAAGCCTACTGTGCTATCAACTGACTTAAGTGTGTTACACCAATATTAATAAAGTGTCACTAATATTGGACCATTGCCCCCCCATTTATGTGTGTTGTCCTCCAGACGTCCTGCTCTAACAGGTTGAGAGGTATGACTGAGCCACAACAGTGTAAATACAGTGTGTCATACTGACATACAACAGAAATGTATATCAGGTATTACCTGTGCACATGTATGTATGAGTAGGTGTAGCTGGAAGCCTCAAAACAACAGACATGAGATGCAAAATGCTAGGTAAATAAGCTGTACATGTTGTATACATGTGTAATCTTAGTTTGTGTGCATCCAACAGACATAATTTTCTACAGCTACTGGTTGTTGCATTGCCCTGACACAGACATGGGTACTAGAATAAGCATGATTATCAGGTTGAAAATGGAGAGTTGTCCAACTGTGTTATGACCTTGTATCCATGCCCACTACAAACAACTACATGAGCACCTACATAGCTGTATGGACTCAGCAATACCTGACTCATAAAACCTGCCTCCACCAAGGTAGAGTAATCCCCTTTGCTGGACAGCAGCAATACCCAAACCACATAATCGGTCACTATATTGGCTGTACAGGGCCAAGTAGTAGCAGGCACCAATTTGGAAGCAAGTCAACCTGTGTCTGAACAAGCATATGAGGTCACTGGTGAATTACTGTAAGGCTAACTCGTCTTCAATCTCAGAGGCAACAACCACACCCACTCTGTACTGCTGGTCAATCACACCACATAAAAACACAGCATAGCTATAGCCAACCCACTGCAGACAGGTTAAGGGAAAGCATCACCCTCCAGTACCACCATTAGTATAAGTGGATATGAACAGCACCCACACCCCTCCCCTCATCATCAGGGAGCAGGTTCATAATGCCTAATCAAAGGCAACAAATGTATGTCTCCATGGGAGCTGACAACATCCCTGTCTGTATCTACTTGAACTCAGGCAAATGCTGCCAGCTCCATTACACACTGTACACAAGCTAAGCCTGAGCACCATTGACATTCCATCTGCAAGGAAAACGGACACTGTCATCCCTCTACACAAAGGTGAATGATGAATGGTGGATTATACAATTTACTGGCCCTAAATGGGGGGAACATGACACATCAGGACCAGGAGTGCAATGCAAGCTCATACTGTGCTGATAGGTGACAGGATTATGATGTGGTCGTAAGTGGTGGCTAATGTTACTCAATGTTGATGTGTAGGTTATGTAAATAATGTTGACCAATGTATGCGGTCTTGTGATGTGTTTCCCTGTTTATGTCTTCCAGGTGACATGCAGCGTGCAAGGGAGTCACCATACAGTGCAGCTGAAACTGCAGCCATCACCGAGATGATAATTAACCACCATGGGGTGATGTTTGGTCATGGCCAACAGAATATGCTGGAGCAGACTACCCTGTGGGATGAGCTTGTCCACAGAATAAACAACGTAGGCCACCATAGACACACATACGATCAGGACAGGCATCAGGAGACTGACATACCCGGCAAAGGGCTGCTGCCGTGGCCAGGGACCGTTGCACCACAGGTGGGGGTCCTGCAACACAGGCCCCACTTACACCAATGGAGGAGCTCCTTGCCAACCTTGGGGCAGCCACCACATGCCAGCAAAGCCAACACACACAAGTCGTGGAGGTGGGTGGCACCCAGACAACAGGCGAGGAGCGTCCTGGTAAGACCCCAGTGCACAATCAATTGAATACTGTAGTAGTGATAGTGGCTTCTGTAGAGTATCTAGATGCATATGTCAGGTCAAACTGCATTTGTGGGTGGGGTTTTGTAATGCACACAAGTGCACATCTATGGTGAAGGACAGCAAATTGTGTATCATCAGAACTTGTACTGTATATGTGCAGAAAAGTAGCATTCATCTTGTACCAATGCCACATGTGAGTCTGCTGACAATACCTCTCCCCCACAACTACATAGGTACCTCTGGTCTCGATGTGGGACAGCAGCCTGAAGCTGGAGAGTATGGTATTGTCCTGTTGTGGCTCACCAATACCCCAGGCATGTTAAGGTCTTGCATTTTACCATGCACAAAACTGTTACTGTTAGCCACACTGTGATATTTGCATGCTCACTTGTGATGGGGTTAACTGCATTGCATCAGAGTTGTCATCACAGCGGCCTGTTTGCAGGGGGTGTAACATATCCATAGCATACCTCACAACCTGTCAGTGCAAGAAATCTGGTCAAAGACTGACAAAATGGGGGGACAAAGAGACAAACTTAGGGACATATTTGTAAAAGTACTCTTATACAGTGCATATAAAAAGTGTACACACCCCTGTTACAATGCCAGGTATTTGTGACATACAAAAATGAGACCACAATAAAACATTTCACAACTCTTCCCAACATTAATGTGATCTATAATATGTACAATTCAATTGATAAACAAATCTGTTATGGGAACAAGTATGAAAAATAAAACACGTACAATAGACTAGATGCATAAGTGTGCACAGAAAGCAGCTTTTGATTTAATTACAGCATTACACCTTTTTGGGTACACACCTGCCATCAATTACAGAGACTCTCTGATGAACAACGAATAATGGTCAGCTGTCCTACTAGGATTTTCCAGACATTTACCAGTTGCCTGCTACAGCAACAGCCATGGTTCGTAGAGAGCTAACAAAGCTCCAAAGGGATCTCATTGTGGAAAGGTATCAGCCCGAAGAAGGGTACCAAAACATTTCCACAACATTGCATATACCATGGAACACAGTGAAGACAGCCATCAAAAGGTGGAGAAAACATGGGACAACAGTGACATTGAGAAGAAGTGGATGTCTCTCCAAATTTGATGAGAAGACAAGACCAAAACTGGTCAGGGGGACTGCCAGGAGACCTACAGGAACACTAGAGGAGTTGCAGGAATCTCTGGCAAGTACTGGTTGTGTACTTCATGTGACAACAATCTTCTGTATTCTCCATATGTCTTGCCTATGGGGTAGGGTTGGAAGATGGAAGCATTTTCTCACACCAAACAACATCCAGGCCGGGCTAAATTCTGAAAAACAATGCATCAAGTCTCCCAAAAGTATGTGGGAAAATGTGTTATGGTCTAATGAGACCAAGATTGAACTTTCTGGCCACAATTCCAAAAGGTTTGTTTGGCACAATAACAACACTGCGCATCACCAAAAGAACATCATCCCCATGGTGAAGCATGGTAATGGCAGTGTCCTGCTTTGAAATTGCTGTTCATAAGCTGGAACTGGGGATTTAGCCAAGTTGGAGAGGATTATAAACAGTTCCAAATACCAGTCACCTTTGGCCCAAATTCTTCAGGTGTCTGCTAGATAGCTGTAGATGGAGAGGACTTCCACCTTTCCACATTACAATGACCCAAACCATACATCCAAATCAACAAAAGAATGGCTTCACCAGAAGACATTCAAAGTTCTGGACTGGGCCACACAGAGCCCACATCTACATCCAATAGAAAATCTGTGGGGTGACCTGAAGAGGGCTGTGAACAAGAGATGACATCGCAATCTGACAGAGTTGGAGGGCTTTTGCAAGGGAGAGTTGTGCAAATATTACCAAGTCAAGATGTGCCATGCTGATAGACACCTTCCCAAGAGGACTGCATGCTGTAATTAAATCAAAAGGTGCTTTAAAAAATTATTAGTTTAAGGGTGTGCACACTCATGCAACCAGCCTATTGTATGGGTTCCTATTAGAAGACCGAAGACGCAGTCTTTCAAATGCGTCTTGGTCAAACTTAAAAGACTGAAACAGCAAAATATCAAAGCATATGAGAGAAAACACTATACCGGGTACCACACAATAATGTCTTTATTTAAACAAAGTAAAAAGGAGAGGTGAGCGCTTTCACAACCTTCGTTGCTTCATCAAAGAATTAACTGTTCAACTGCTTGTTTTATATCACTTTCAGTCCAAAACATTTTTTTCCAATTAGTGACATCATACAACTTTTGAAAAGTTAAAGGCATATATGACAAGAATATTGTAAAATACGCATATGAATATAAAATATATATACAAAAATGTAAAGTATGTTCATATTTATGGATATTTATGCATATCTAATTTAAAACAGTTAAATAATCTCATTAAAAATGCATATATATAAAAAATGCATATAAATAAAAATGCATAGTAAAAATTATTAGTTTAAGGGTGTGCACACTCATGCAACCAGCCTATTGTATGGGTTCCTATTAGAAGACCGAAGATGCATTCTTTCAAATGCGTCTTGGTCAAACTTAAAAGACTGAAACAGCAAAATATCAAAGCAGCTTTTAAGCTAATTCTTTCCCTGGGAAAGAATTCACTTGGCCACTTCATTACTTTGCCATTTTTGGCACTGTAGCGTGGTCTAGGAGTTGGTGTATTTAAGTGGGGTGGGTGTGGGGGGCGAAGCCCCCTACCTAATGTAATGTTTAAAGTGTTTTGCTTTTTATTTATTTTATTTGTTGGAACAGTGATTTTTTTCTCTTGGAAAAAAATCTCTGTTCTGACAGTTCGACATTGTAAGCTTTCGCTTACATAGGGTCGATTAATCACTGTTCGCTTTTTTAAGCATTCAGTGATCTAATATAGACCCTATTGTACATATTTCATTTACTATATGTTGCCCCTAACCGATGTGTATGTTCTTCAATTGGATTGCACGGGTTATAGAGCACATAAAAGGTGGGAAAGGTTATGACATGATTTCTGTGGTCTCATGTTATATATCACAAAAACTTGGCATGGTAACAGGAGTGTGCACACTTATTATATCCACTGCAAGCTTAGAAAGTTGTTAGAGTAACCAGATTTATTTTAACATACATTTACTGCAGGTTTTGAGGTCTGCAACTCAACTTATGTCATTAATTAGTGGTGCCAATCCACAGATCATCCCAGTAATGTATCAGACAAACACAGGATTTATGAGGAACATTCCAAAAATATGAGCCACACATTTAGACATTAAGTGAAACTGTGTACAGTTGAGAGGTATGTCCTGTAGAAGTTGCCACTGAGCTATACAGGTGAACAGCAATAATGTGTACATGGGTGCAGTGTGTGCTAGGTGAAGGCCCATCATCTACTAACACTACTCACATATCCCAGAGGTGTATATTAGTAGTAACATGAAGTAGAAAGGGCTGCACTGCATGATGTTGAGGGCCTGTCCAGAGTGTGTATGTTGTGATCTGAATGTGTGTTGTGAATGTCACCAGTTGGCTATTGTTAGGTCTGTGTAATGCCTTTGTGCCACCCCACCTGTATGTGTCTGTATGTATGTCCATGTGTGCATATGTGCATGTATGTCTGTATGTGTGTATGTGTGTGTGCATGTGTGTGCGTGTGTGTGTGTGCGTGTGTGTGTGTGTGTGTGTGTGTGTGTGTGTGTGTGTGTGTGTGTGTGTGTGTGTGTGTGTGTGTGTGTGTGTGTGTGTGTGTGTGTGTGTGTGTGTGTGTGTGTGTGTGCGTGTGTGTACCAGCAAACCTTATAGTGCAGGTATTAATTTATATATGTTGTCTTCCCCTCACAGGTGGACATGGTGGTCGTGGTCCCTCCTACTCAAAATCTGATTTCAGTGTCTCTGCAGTCTCTTACCATGATGGTGGTCCTAGTAAGACACAGGTGGGGTTGTCAGAGGCTATGTCTGTGCCATTTGTTGGCATCCCACAGTCATCCACAATGTCCCTGCACACAGTTACAATGCCCACACATACCCCATCCCCAATGGCCACAGATAATGGACAGTTGGTATGTGGTGGCATGGAACAGGCTAGTGTGGTGACTATGGCAAGTGTGAGTGTAGAAACTAGCCATAGCCAGAGTGCAGGTGAGGTCCCACACAGGCGGATGGACAGGGTCACTCAAAGGAGGACTGTTGCCCATCGAGCCGCTGTGACAAGTGCCACAGCAGGTGTCACCAGATGTATTTCAGGCTGTCATGGATGCACAGGCATGTAGTGAATGCAACACCAGACAAATACTCAGGGTCTTGGATGCAACTCTTCCTGGCTTACGTGACAACATACATGACCTTGTTGAGGCCACACTTCAAAATACTGATGTCAAGAATAGACAGTGGAGTGAGACCTAAGCAATCCTTGACCAAGGAATGTCTGTGTTGCAGTGTGTAGTGGGAGATGGGGGTCAGCCACATGGACGTAGGTCAGAACCAACATCAGCTGAGAGTCTACATGGCCATACACCTTCACACTCCCATAATGGCAGTCCAAACAGCAGTACTGCAGGGCAGGTGCTGTCTACACCACAATTGAGCAGGCAATGGGCAAGTGGTCCTGGCCAGTCCTGTCAGGGACATGGATCCATGTAGACAGCAGTCACCACTGGGAAGTAGTACTGCATCTGGTCTTGGGACTGATGGTGCCAGTGAGACCTCTGGCAGGACCAGTTCACATGTCCATGGCCAGAGACAGGGAACTTTACACTCTGCCATGTACGGTCCACAGCTGTCCAACATACCCCTGTGTAGGGCAGCCACATGGCATGACTGTGTGCATAGACACACACACATCACCATTACAGCCAGGTGACCTCCAGACACACACACACACACACACACACACACACACACACACACACACACACACACACACACACACACACACACACACACACACACACACACACACACACACACACACACACACACACACACACACACACACACACACACACACAGACACACACCACCACTGCACGGCCCATTCATTGAACACCCCTCCAAACGCACACATGATGTTAACCATATGGCCCAGTCTAGGGCTCTAGCAAACCCACACAACACCCTGTGCATATGATGGTACCTGTGTCACATCCCTGTCATCCATACTACAGATGCAGGGACATGCTAATATGGTTCTGATGCACATGGTGACTTAAGTACAGTTTAGCTATGTAATGCTGTGTAAGGTGCTGTCAGCTGGTATTTGTCATGAGTATATTTCAGAGTGTGTGTACCTTTTTAGACATGATGCATTATTGGTGTTAGTAATGCTATCTGAATGTAGTCTCACATGTATTCTGTTTGTGTTCTAAATGTCTGTGTGTCAGCAGGATGTGGCCCTGCAGGCATTGCCAATTAGGGGTATGGCAGAGTGGTAACACATCAACCGTGTTATAGCCAATGTACTGCTGTATATGTACACATTTACCAGGTCTGTGTAACAGTTATTGCATGTGTCACAGAGCTTATAGGGTTGTGGGGTGTATACAGGTGAGTCTATGTTGGTTGACGTCAGCAGCCCTTGTAAAATGGGTAATGGTAAGTGTAGTGGGTGGAACACACCTCAGATTGGTGAAACTCACACCCCCAGAGGATATTGTGTTGACCAAACAGAGAATACTATTCCCACACACACAAACACACACACACACACACACACACACACACACACACACACACACACACACACACACACACACACACACACACAGGAGCACAGTTGTCAGTGTTTGGTTTGGAACCTCTATGCATCTAGTTAGTGGTATTACAGTGTTATGCAGTTATTGCAGGTGGCACAGAACTAATAGTGTTATGACTGTTCCAAGGTACTTGTAAAGTGAATAACATCACATGCCCTTGTGAGGTACGGCAATGGGGGGTGTACTGGGTGTGGGAGGACCCATTAGACTATCACCTATGAGTCTACACACTCAATAACACTGCTGTATGCACAAATGCTCGCGTGCACACACACACACACACACACACACACACGCACGCACGCACGCACGCACACACACACACACACACACACACACACACACACACACACACACACACACACACACACATTTGCTAGGACTGAGAATAGAATTTTTACCTATCTAGTCATTGCTACTACAGTGTTATGCATTTATTGCATGCGTCACAAAGCTTACAGGGTGAAGAGTGTCCCAAGGTAATTCTAAAGTGAACAACATCACCAGGCCTTGTAAAGTATGGCAATGGGTGATTTACTGGGTGAGAATGGGCCCAAAATACTTGAACCTACAGTTATACACACTTACAAACACAAATACACTCATACACACATTTGTCAGGACTGAGATTAGCAGCCCTGCCTATCTTGTTATCCATTCCATACTGTTACATAGTTCCTGCATGTGGCATGGGGCTTACTGGGCTGAAGAGTGTCAACAGATACCTCTCTGGTTGATGAAGACAGTGGGCCTTGTAAAGTGGACCTTGGGACATGTACTGGGAGTACCACAGCCTAAAAATGTAAAACCCACTCCCAATGGATATAGTTCTCACTCAAACACATACACAGGATACAGTTCTTGCACACACACATTTGCCAGGACTGAGATTAGAGCTCTACCTATTTAGTTATTGCTAATACAGTGTTATGCATTTATCACACGCGCCATGGAGCTTATACTGTGAAGAGTGTCACATGGTTCTTCTAAGGTGAACAACATCACCAGCCCTTGTAAAGTATGGCAATGGGCAGTGTACTGGGAGTGTGAGGCCTCAAAATGCTGTATCCTACAAATATGCACACTTACACACACACACACATTTGCCAGGACTCTGATTAGAACCCCTACCTATGTAGTCATTGGTACTATAATATAAGTGCTATGCAGTTACTGCATGCACCATGGAGCTTATATGGTGAAGAGTATCCCAAGGTACCTATAAAGTGAATAACATCACCAGCCCTTGTAAAGTACGGCAATGGGAGGTGTGCTGGGTGAGAAGGGCCTCAAACTACTTTCACCTACATGTTTACACACTCACAAACACTTCTATACACAATAATGCACACACACACATTTGCCAGTACTGAGATCCATAGGTTCATAGGTGTTTACTAGGCAAATGGCCATGGAACCTTTACAAGCCTAGCCCATAGCATTACCCTGACATCATACCACCTGATGTTAGTCCCCAGTGTGAATAATGAGTATAGCTACTGGAGTGATCCCTGGGGTGGGATTTCTATTCCCCATCCACTCATCCAAATTTCTCTTGAAGAGGGCCAGTGAGGTACTCTGCTTGAAATGTATGTGAAGTCTATTCCATAGCATGGGCAGTCTCTGGGTTATGACCTTGTCCCTCCAGCATGTTCTGTTGATTGTGGAAATGGGGTTGAGGTCTCTGGGGCACATGGTGCGAACAGATTGGGTTCTTTAGATGTAGCATTCCTGACAGAGCTGGGTCAGACATGGCTTGGTAAGTCAAGCAGAGATCGCCTCTAAGTAGCCAATATGAGACAGAGAACAGTTGGAATTATTAGCGTCTGTCCAACAGGATAAGTTTTAAGGCCTAGGATCCTCTTTGTGAGGTACTTTTGCAGCCTCTGTAGTTGTTGCAGGTGTCCAGTGAGGTACATGCCAAATGGGCTATTGTACTCACTGATTGGCCTAATGAGGGGAGAGTTGAGGGAGACAATGACCTTTTACTTCCTGGATGCAACACCCTTAGTAATGAGATGTGCCACATAGAAGGACTTTCTGAACACAGTGGCACTGTGGTGGTCAACAGAGAGCTCACTGTCAACCTGTGTTCCCAGTTCTCTTATAATGACTTCAGTGTTCAGTGGACTACCATTGATGTGGTGTGTCATGGGAACCAAGTTGTTCCCAAAGGGGATGATGGCACATTTTCTGGCATTGGGCTTAAGTCCAGGGTTCTGACACCAGTCATAGGTCTCAGTGATGCCTTTTTGCAGGATGTCAACATCAGGTGAGGAGGTAATAATAACATCCACATTGCAGTCATCTGTGAACATTGTCAGGCAGAGTCCCTTCATGTTGGGCTGGACGTCAGAGGCATAGATACTAAACATGAGGGGACCCAAGACCAAACCCTGTGTAACTCCACTTGTGACTGGTCAGCAGTCTGACATGGAGCCCGCTGCTTTCACACCATGGGTTCTATCTGTGAGCTATTTTGCAAGCCACCTAGTGATATAGGGGTTGATGCCTTGCTGAGTGTGTTTGTCTATGATTCCTGAGTGAGGAATGGTATCCAAGGATTAGAAGGCCTGCCTATCTTGTTATTTATTCCATACTGTTACATAGTTATTGCGCATGGCTTAGAGCTTATAGGGCTGCAGAATATCTACAGCTACCTCTACAGTGGATGACAACAGTGGGCCTTGTAAACTGGACATTGTGATGTGTACTAGGTGGACCACAACAAAAAATTGTAAAACCTGCCCCCCCATGGATATGATTCCACCCAAATGCACACACATGCCCTCAGGATATTCTTCACACACACACACACACACACACACACACACACACACACACACACACACACACACACACACACACAATATTGCCAGAACTGAGATTAGAGCATCTACCTATCTAGTTATTGCTAATATGGTGTTATGCATTTATCACACATGTCACAGAGCTTATAGGGTGAAGGGTGTCCCAAGGTACTTCTAAAGTGAGGAATATCACCATCCCTTGTAAAGTATGGCAGTGAGTGATGTACTGGGTGAGAGAGGCCACAAAATAATTTAACCTACACATATACACCCTTTCACACACAAACAAACTCACTTGCCAGGACTGAGATTAGATCCCCTGCCTAACTAGTTATTTGTACTATAGTGTTACACAATTACCGCGCATGCCACAGAGCTTGTGGGGCTGTGGGTTGCCCAAAGGTTCTTCTAAAGTGACTAACATCAGCAGGACTGCTAAAGTATGGCAATGGGAAGTGTACTGGGTGTAACTGGACTCATAATGTTTAACCTACACACACACACACACACACACACACACACACACACACACACACACACACACACACACACACACACTTTTACATTTGCCAGCACTGAGATCAGAATCCCTACCTAACTAGTCATTTGTACTACACTATTACACAATTATCACATGTGCCACAGAGCTTGTAGGGCTGTTGGCTGTCCAACACTACTTCTAAGGTGACTAACATCAGCAGGACTGCTAAAGCAGGGCAATGGGAAATGTACTGGGTGTGATTGTGCTCAAAATCTTTAACCTGCAGACACACACACACACATACACACACACACACACACACACACACACACACACACACACACACACACACACACACACACACACTTTTACATTTCCCAGCACTGAGATTAGAACCCCTACCTAACTGGTTATTTATACTATAGTGTTATGCATTTATCGGATGTGCCACAGAGCTTGTAGGGCTGTAGGCTGCCCAACACTACTTCTAAGGTGACTAACATCAGTAGAACTGCTAAAGTAGGGCAATGGGAATTGTACTGGGTGTGACTGGGCTCAAAATCTTTAACCTACAAACACACACGCTTTTACATTTGCCAGCACTGAGATTAGAAATCATACCTAAATAGCTATTTGTACTATAGTGTTATGCAGTTATCACATTTACCACAGAGCTTATAGGGCAGAGGCCAGTCTAACGGTACTTCTACAGTGAATGACATCAGCAGATCTTGTGAAGTAGGGCAATGGGAGGTGAACTGGGTGGGAATGGCAGATCTTGTAAACTAGGGAAATGGAAGTCTAAAAAGTAGGCAAACAGCAACAAGGAGAAAATCAGTCCCAATGTAGAAACAAGCAAGTTAAAATACTTGAGAAACAACAATGGGACATCCACGGCAAAGCACATATATTGATTAAACAATAAGCAGTAAACAGATAAGTGCTTTCAGAGATGCCTCCTTCATCAGATCAATACAAAAATATAACAGTCTGCATATAAATACACTTGAAAAAACAATTACATTAATTAAAACCTTTAACCAATTAACATTTTCTAGCCTTTAAAATAGGTTTTAAAGGTATAAAATCATTTAAACCAGGTGGAACATCAGCTCTCAAACCAGCTATCCAGTGGGTTTCTTCAACTTCTGTGACATTCTTTATATCACCACCTCTAGGTGCAGGAGTGTAAATATCCAAAGCCATAAATTTAAAATCATGTTGTGGGAATTCATTAATGTGTTGAGCTACTGCACTTCTTTGTACATTTCTCCGTATATCACCTGTATGCTGTAAAATATGTTCCTTTAACATTCTATTGGTTTTATCAATATAAAAAGAAGTGCATTTTGAGCAGGTTGCTATATAAAGCACATTTTTAGTAGAACAGCATACATAGTGTGAAAACTTGTATATCCTTTTAGTAACAGGATGCTCAAACAAATTATCAGTCTTAATATACCTGCATGCCTTACATCTTTTACATGAATATGTACCTGATTTGCCACTATATAATTTACCTAGGTTATTCTATCACCAGGTCCTGGTCTATAACATAACAGACTCTTTAAATTACGATTTCTCTTGTAGCTGAAGTTTGGCACATCACCTACTATATTTTCATCCTGTCATCAGACAATAATATCTTCCAGTTATTTTGTATTATATTCTTTATATATTTAAAATCAGTACTAAAATAAAGGGTATCCTAACCTTGCATATATTTCTCTGTCCCTTATTAATTGAATCTCCAGTATTCTTTGAATACTAAGGTCTACCTTTTCCATCTCTCATGGACTTAACCCTTTCTGATAATTCCCTAACTTCCCTGCTTTTGTAACCATTGTCTAACAAATTATTCTTTGTTACATTTATATGATGTAAAAAATCACTTTGTCACTGCTGTGATGTCACTGTGTAAGTCTGTAGGGGGTATTCCATTATTGTCGCCATTTGTGGGCCCTTGCCAGACATTCCTTTATGGTTTTCTATGGCTGACTTGCTGGGTGAGTCTGAGGGGTGAGTATGGGATCCCCACACTGACATCCATGCATGTGACCTATGACCCTACCCTTAGTTGATCCCCCACATATACTGCAGTGGGATTTGTCACCTTGAATAATACTGTATAGTGTGGGGATGCCAGTATTGTGAAGACATTTCCTGGTGTCCCTCATAGCTGTCAGTTGTCAGCTGCTATCCCAGTAGGCCACCCCATTCCATTGCATGCATGCAGCAATACCAGAGATATGCTAAAACAACATACTAATCCATTAATTTATTGTTAAGAAGACTGACTTATCTTGTGTCTGTGGCAGTTGTGAGGAGGGTGCTTGAGGGCTGCCTATGTTGGATGCACACAGTACATGCCTATACATGGTAAGTTACAGGTAATGTGATGTGTGTGTCATCCATTTTACTGTGTATGCGAGTCAGAGAGAGGTGTCAGTCCCTGGGTCCCTACAGTGTCATTGTGTGTGCTATGTGTTGCCTCTTTGCCAAGACCTGGGCATACTGGGCATGCCTCCATCTGCCTACAGGAGCAGGCTCAGAGGCTTTCTCCTCTAAGTCCTCTGTGCCTGTGGGGACCTTAGCAATGGTGGGGGGCTGTGTGGCCCTTCCCTGTGCTGTTCTTGCTGCAGCTGTTTCTGCAGGATCACATTGTGTTGCAAGGCACATACTATGAACATGTGTGCACATGTGGCTGGAAAGTACTGCAAGGCTCCATCAGATATGTCAAGGCAGCAGAACCATGACTTGAGCATCCCAAACACATCCTCTATAATGATCCAGGTTTGTGCATGTGCCTCATTATGGTATTCTTGAGTGGTTGTGTGCATTTCTGATGGATGTCATAATCCATGGCTCCAGTGCATAGCCAGCACATCCCCACCAGATGGCCATACGGGATGTCCCCACTGGCAAATGCCTGGTACAGCTGTGATGAATGCCAGATGTGGGAGTCGTGATAGCTTCCAGGGCTGCCAGCACACACTTTCATGATAATGCCCTGGGCATTGCACACAACCTGGCAGTTCATGGAGGGGAAGCCCTTGCAGTTTATGTAGACCCTACCCTGTTCACTGGGTGGTGTTTGATGTGGATGTGCATGCAGTCTATCACACCCAGTACCTCTGGTTATTCTGCTACACGGTTGAAGAATTGCATATTGTTGGTCCTCTCCTCACAGGTTTTGGGGAAGTAAATGTGCTCACTGGCATGTGGTAGCATGGCATCCAGGAACTGGTGGAGTACCCTGGGTGCAGATGCCTGTGAGACCCCCATAATGTCCCCAGTAGGTCTTAGGAAAGTACCTGCAGCTAGTATTCCAAAGGCTACACACACCTTGGTATCCACTGCGATGGGTTCCCCTCTGTTGGCTCTGGTTCTGAGTTGAGGATGGCACAGCTTGATGATTTGCTGAAGTCTGTCTCTGTCCACCCTGTAGTGCCCTACTATCTCCAGATCATGTAGCCCTTGGTAGGTTACTCTGGGTCTGAACACTCTTCTCCTCCTCCTCAGTCTGGAGAGGTTGTCAGCATTATCCTCCTCACTGCTCTCCGCCTCTAGCACGCACTGATAGATTAAAGCAATGGCAGCCCCTAACATTTTTTCAGTAAAAATTCCCCCGCATGCATACACCAATGGTGCAAGGTTTGTGGGAAAACCAGACTGAAAGTTGTTTGCACAGTTCATACTGTTGTGCTGCAGATGCTGCCTGTATGATTGGCTGGCTATGACACATTCCACCTGCTTGCTATTTTATTAGTATTTGATTGCTTTTATTCTGCTATTTCCCGTTTTTTCCTTTTTTCCCTTCCCATTTCTGCCCCTTTTAAGCCCCAAGGTGCACTGTGCAAACCCGGTGCCCAAATGTAAACAGTCCTGCTATTTCTGTTTTTTTTTTTTGTTTGCTTTAGATCTGGTGTGCACTGCGCAAACCCATTTAGCTAAGGTAAACAATGAGAAATGGCCCTCCCCTAGACATGAACATGCTCTTCATTTCATGGAATAGATCAATGCAGCCTCAGACACTCTCCCTTGCTTAGCTGTGCTTAGCTAAGTTCAAATGTAAGCCGTGGAGCTCCAATGTGCTTACAGCAAGCATGACACACTCCCTTTTCATGTCAGCCACTTCTCCTGCTTACACCACTGCTTTATAGTTCCTACACGGTTAGATGCTGTTTGGCACTTGTCTTCTTTTTGTGATTCAGTAAATTTCCCTCATTAGCATACCCCACTGCCTTAGTCCCTAGTTACAGCACTACACCAGAGCCTTTCTCCTTAGCAGGCACTGTTCCCTGCTGTTGTTTTGATTCTGCATGTCATAGACTATAATGGCAAAATGCAGTTTTCACTTAAAATTGCCTTTTCACATTTTTACTTTAGTTTCAGCAATATCGGGTTTGCGCACCACTGCCCTATGCTTAAACTGCCGAGATCGGCCAAAAAAATAAACTTTGAATTTTATAATTTTGCAACAATTTTCCATGCCAATTGCCATATATTTGGCCATTGGCATGCCTATGGATTAGAATATATGCTTTAGTTTGAGCTGTCATGCCTCCATCTTGATTTTTGCAGAAATGAATTCGGCTAGTAGGCGAATACATTGCTGCAAGCTACACTATTCTGCCATGGATGCCTGCTTGCTTAATGAATTGCTAATTGACCTCATTTGCATGGTTTCACCAGCAAATTAGGTCATTAGCATAATCCAGTCATGTCAGTGGAAGAATAGTGTTAGCAGGCTCGTGCATGTCCCCAGGCTTGTTTACTAGATTGCTCAGTGGTCATATTTCGTGCAGGAATGGCTACACTATTCCTGCATGGAAAAAAACCTTTACTGATTCCCAGGGATGTTTTTTAATGTCAGGATTGCTAATGTGTAAACATTTCTAACATTATTTGCTATACATTGGTCAGCAATTAGCTTATTGTCCCCCTTATTCCTAGATACTTAATTTCTTTCTCTGCTTTTAGTGCTTGGGTATTCATTCTTTAATCAAATTGTAAAGTCTTTTTTTCTTCATGATGCATTTATTAACATCAGTAATTAGGTCATTAATGTTGCACTACATATATTTTCGATCCAGCCCCTCTTGCAGAAGTTTTGCATTTTTTGATGATGAGATAGGATTAAAGGAAACCTCCACTTTCTCCTACAGTTCATCTCAAGCTTAGTTTGCTTTGCTCCCTACAATATGGTTCCAGTATTGTGTAGGTACCATAAACTTGCTTGTATTTTATAAAACTTTCATTTTCTTGCCTTGGAATCAAAGGAAGTTAAAGACCACCCATTTTGTTAAGCTTAATTTCTCACATAATCATACCTCTCAAGTGTACCTCATTTCAAGGAACATACCTTATTTGGGGTCTTAAAATGTTCATGTTCCTCAAAGTTCCTCGAACTTCCACATTGAAAGAATCTGTCACGCATTCAGTGTTAGGAATTTTTTAAAGTGAAATCCATAATAAATAGAAATGAATCATATTAATTCATTAAAAGATCTTCTTTATAAGTAAAACCAGCATATTTTAACCATCCTATGGCCTTCCTAGTTGAAATTATTAGTAAGCCATTAGTATGTGTTCCACATTTTGCCCATTTGTTCCACATTATGAGGGCTAGTGTTCCTCATTTTGGAGATGGAAGGTTGAGACCTATGCATAACTTGTCTATGTCTGCATGACACACCACAGACAATAGAGAAATCTGTAGTCAGATATGACTGACAATCTTATACAGGTAATTAATCCTGCTGATGTCAGAAGCACAGTACCTAATGTAAAAAAAGACAGTCGTGAAACTGTTTTCCACTGTTTCTATTGTAGCTATGCCTTTCATAGCAAAACAAAGCAATTAGATCAGTCAATGGTTCAAAGGCAGTGTTACCTCTTTTGAAAAATGTGCATAAGCAGCATTACAATGTTGAAATGCTAAGCTATAAAATTCAAATGTTTATTGTTTATACTGCTTTACATTTTAAGATTACTTGAATGTAGTATCAACGATATCTGACATTTAGAGAAAAGTCAGAAAAATATTTTTTCTTGTAATTCTTCTAAAGTATCAACACATTTACCATTATCATACCCTCCCACCACAACAGGACAACACTGCCAAACTCAACATTTCTCTGCAAGAAGTGAGACACCATAACAACCCACTCAATTAGGTGCACTGATACTGTTTATAAGAAGATCTTTAATGCTTTGTTGTGACATTCTTCCAGAGGAGGATGCATATCTAGTGCACAGATTTTTGGGAAGAGATATCTTCCACTGACGGTGAGTCAGCCCTTCCACTAGTGGGGTGCATGAGCATTTTCTAGTCAACAAAGGAAATGTAACAATTGACAGCAACCATGATATACAGCCGAATTTCCCTTAGCTTGCACATGCTATGTTCCCTTTCATCATGACATTATGAAAGGAAAATGTGAAATGCTTTATCTATCTATCTATCTGTCTATCTATCTATCTATCTATCTATCTATCTATCTATCTATCTATATAAATGAATGAATGAAAATAAAAACCTTTCCACTGCTGGCACTAGGGAACAGAACTAATTTCAAATCATTTATTTTCCAGTAGTAGTTGTCATTTATATATGAAACTGCAAAGATCACTCAGAGCAGTGACAATTTTGACAACTGAGGGGGAAGGTGTGGGGGAAGGGGACTGTCAAATCATCTTGGACTACAAAAAGATACTTTGAACAAAGCCGTGCAATTTAGATACTTTTTTGGTTGCAACTGTATAACTCCTTAGTGTACTGTAAAACAAGCATTGAGACACACACAAAAGAAGACCATTTAAGAACTAAACAAAGCAGTCCTGCTACAGAAGGTATATAAGATGACAGTGGCCAACACCCATTATATGTCAGTGGCACGGGAATACACACCACTGCTTCCTTATGTCTAACATAACTCATACAATGCAGACGTGAAATGGATTATGGAAAAGAGAAAGGTTTGAAGAAAAACAAGATCATATTGATATGTAAAGCTCCATGGGCAGCCATTTTGTAGAAAACATATTAAAATTCTATAAGAAGTACCGCTACAGAAAGTATATAAGATGACATTGAGCAACACCCATTATATGTAAATGGCATGGGAATACACCACTGCTTCCTTATGTCTAACATGACTCATATAAATCAGATTTGAAATGGATTACGGGAAAGAGAAATGTTTGAAGAAAAACAAGATCATATTGATATGTAATGCTCCATTGGCAGCCATTTTGTAGAAAACATTAAAATTCTATAAGAAGTCCTGCTACGGAAGGTATATAAGATGACAGTTACTGACACCCATTATATGTCAATGGCATGGGAATACACCACTGCTTCCTTATGTCTAACATGACTCATATAAATCAGATTTGAAATGGATTATGGGAAAGAGAAAGGAGTGATGAAAAACAAGATCAGATTGATAAGTAAAGCTCCACTGGCAGTCATTTTGTAGAAAACGTAGTAAAATTGTGTTAAAATAGCTCAGAAAACAAAGATAGAGTGAAAAAAAATTTTTGTTCCAAGGTGGAGTTTTCCTTTAATTTGCAGTCCTCTGCACATATTATAAACCCCAACCCTTTTCCTACATTTATGCATATGCAGTTGCTGTTGTTGTTAGTAAGTATTCTACATTTTTCCAATTTGTTCTCCATTATGAGAGGAAGTATTGCATATTTGAAAATGGAAAGTTGAGAGCTATGTTCACTACCTGTCTGGCAGACATTTTGTAAAGAAAAATCTTTTTATAAATTACAATTTAGACATTTGTGATGCCCCACCACTGGCCCAGTAATCAAGGAGCCTCAATCCTCACCACTGGCAGCAGTGGGGGACATACACACTGGGAGGATGACAGGTACACACACAGTATTCCCAGATGCAACTCTCTGCATCAAGAGCAATTTCCCTTAAGAGCAGAGACCACAGTCAGTCTGGGGCTGGTTTCTCGCTCCTTCTCCAGATCCCCAATAAGACTCCACACTGATACAGCTATAGAGTTCAATCTCAGCTGAGTGACCAAGCCAAGGCCTCCAGCACCCTCTCTGTTCAACCAGTGCTTCATGTCCCTGCCCAAGTAGCTGACACACACACTCTTTGAGGTTTTATTTATATACACAAACACAGAGCTCTGGGAAAGGCTGGCACAGGTTTACTAACTATTCCCCCTTTCTACCCAGACTATAAGGTAGTTATTACTGACACCAGTCACTCCTTATCAGCTACTTTAAGTTCCTTAACAAAAGATGTCAAATCTTACTGTGTAATGTTACTATCAATACAAATGGTAGTTTGACCAAGAGCAAGGCTATTAGGAGTGGCCCACAGTGTCACCAAATAAGTATGCATGTACTCTCAGAACTTAAATATGTCTCACAAATATCAGCCACAATGATAGGTTTAAATATATTTAATACTAAATAATACAAAAAAAATAGTAAATAATCACAGTTACATCAGAGTTTAAAATCACAGGATATACTTAAAACAACATTGCAGAACAGTCTCACATAAATACAGAAAACATCTAAGCTATACTTCACTATATTCCTGACTGAATCTAAGAGAATTTATTGTATCCTAGTTAAGTTACTTACAAAACAACAAACGGGCAGATGTGGTGAGTGGATGTTCTTGTCAGGTCAAAGACAAAATACAAAATTATATTGCTCTCTCAGAGAGTTCTTAAATTAATATCCCAAATATTACTTCTGGGATATCTTGCAGCATGACATCACTTCTCATCATCAGACTATCCCAGGTGAAATCCCCCACTGCAGCTGGTAGCATCTAGCATCTACCTGTGAAAATACATTGACCTAAAATCTTTTGGCAAATGATGGAAGTCCTAAAATAATTTACCTTCCTTCACATTTAAAGACAATACAAAAACTTCTAGTTCTAGACATTATGTCTCCTGTTGCACTGAAACTGAAAGATAACATCTCTTTTGTTTATGGCCCAGCCATAAAGTAACTTACTTAATTTCAACTATTCTTCTAAAGTTTTGCAAGTTACTCTCCTGTGTTTCCATCTCCCCAGTTAAAATATATACATCTAAACAGTTACAATAGTGCATACACATTTCTTCTAATTGTTTTTCAAAATATCTCTTCAGCACACGTCTGTACAATATGACATACAGTTCTAATACATCTGTAACACAAGCATTTTACATGAGCATGTTGACATTCACAAATAACACACAACCCCTTACAAAATTCCAGATAGCTGGGCTGGTAGTATCTCCTTCTGTCACACTTCTATATAAATCATATTAAT